>NC_081529.1:9908120-10208120 GCF_030273125.1 Centropristis striata | reverse complement strand
TGCTTTTATTTTACATGAGTATTGTGAGGTGTTGGTGTCCTCATTGAAATTATGTATGATTATGTAGAGTTTTCACATTGTAATCCTCGAAGTACATGCAAGGCTGTACTAACACACTAATCAAGAACACACACGGGGCTTCTTGTTTAGAGTTCAGTTGTACTGAAAGATACTCCAGGGAGTCGGCTGTTCATTTTGAATTACAGATACAACAGTGAAGTTGAACCAAGCTGTTAGCTGAAAAATTAGCACCCCCTTCCCCAGCTCCACTCTCTCTTCCTAATAGTGTCACTTCTGGTCCCGAAAAACCAAGATGGCGACAGTGAAAATGCAAACCTCAAGCCTTCAGAACCAAAGTCCACAAAGCAATGGGTGACGTCACAGTAGTTACTTCGTGCTTCATTCCAACCTGATCTCACAAAATTATGTGATGTAACCACGACTTCTTAACACCAAATTCTGTTCTGGTGGCACTTCTTTTTTAACCATAGGGCTGTTTCCACTACCGGACAGTAACGGAATGAGTCGAGTCTCATTCGCCGAAACGCCCCTAATTTGAATACGAGCAGTCCGGAGCCGGAGCCGGAGTCCTTTGTCTGGACTTTTTTAGTCCCTGTTGAAGAGCAGGGTCTTTTTTCTCCTGTGAAAACAGCCTGGTTACTGATTGGATAGATCGCTAAGCAGGATGTGACGTAGTGCTCTACACGACAACAACACACGACATATGTAAAAGCCGGCAAAGCAGTGTTCCCAACTTAGCCACGTCGTTGCTAAACTTAGCGACTTTTCAGACCCCCTTAGCGTCTATTTTTCAAGAAAGCGACTGGAGACAAATCCAGCGACTCCTTCTTACTCTTCTTCAGGAGCCACTTACGAGCCGGAGGCTGACTCGTTAAGAAGAGCCGCCGTTAGCGGCAGTTAGCTACAGTTAGCTCTGTAGCAGTACAGTGTGTATGTGCTGCTGATACAGGAGGTGTTCACTTAGCGATCTCTGTTTGTTTACAACAAGCACCAGACACTCTGTGCACAATTAGTGATGCTGGTTATTCACAACCACTATGTGTATGATAAGCGGAGACTAATTAGCATAATTAGCCATGCTGCTTTCAGCTGCTGACGTTGTGCACGGTTAGCGACGGTGAAAACCATACGTCACCTCCAGAGTCTCTAAATCCCTCTGGGGGCTAACTTGTAGTGGAGACACGCATAGTGAGCGAACTTTTGAGAGGGTGTGGCCTGAGACTTTCCTGGTGGCCACTTTTGCCCCTAGTTGATACACGGCTCATTTCACAATGTGTAACACAATTCGATGTTAAGAAGTCATGTACATTTCACATGATTTTATGGAACAGCGGGGTGTTCTAAAGATAGTAGACACGTCATTATACATACATGTAAAGTTGTTAAACCAGGTAATCCATGTGCCCAGCACGAAAAAGGATCCCCATTGACTTTACATTAGCATTGTGAATTCAGTGTTAAGAAGTCGTGGTCATTTCACGTAATTTTGTGAGATCAGGCTTCATTCAGCTGTGAATGTGTGGCCTTATTTACACTCCATGAAGAGTGGGAGGATCCAGTGTAGGAAAGGAGACCTGCATGATATTCAATTTTAGCTTAGTTGTTACAGAGCGAAACCACTCCTGTCACAATCAGAAACCCTAATTCATCATAATTATTACTTTAAAAGTCAACACTTGAAATTGTTATCTCATAATCATAATATAGCATTTATTTTGAATTAACTCACAATTAAGTTTATATTTGATTGTGTTTTTATTTTATTTATTTTTTTCTGTTTCCGTGGCATAAGTGCATCTTATTTGTGCCATCCTTTGTGACCTAGCTATTCTACTATGTCAGAATGTCAGAAAGTCTCAGAAGTTATCATTTAGCCATTAAAAGAAATTGCACATATTTAATGAGGGATCCAGCACTAGTTTGTCCAAAAGAAACACATTTTTCAGCTAAAGGAAACAGAAGCATCCTATGCTGATGCCACCATGTTCATTTCACAGAGATGACCATCCTAGACACATTTGGCATGTTCTTCACTAAATATACACTGGAATGTTGTTTTTTAAGCCACACTCACCCACCTACCAAAATGTTTGTGTATGTGTTGCAGCATGACATGTTCAGTGCCAAAAACTAATTTAAATGTCAGAGCGTGGCTTAAACTGGCTGTTTTTGATTCACAGAGTCATGTCCAAGCCTCTCATAAAGACCTCATTCACAAAGTGCCAGCCAGAGAGAAATGGTCCTGCCTGTGGCCTCCAAGATTGAGACCAGATGCTGCAGATTCTTCCCTCTGCAGCACGTCCACCAGCCCTACTTCCTAAATCACTTCCTGTTGTAGTTGAAGACTTGGATTAATATTTGCATTTCACCTTTGATGAGTTAAGAAATCAGACTGCTGTAAACCCACTCTGTGATCGCTGTGGACAGGCACCCGCCTCATGGGCACATATGTTTTGGACTTGTCCAATCATTGCCACCTATTGGGTTAAGATATTTCAAGTTTGTCTGAGATGCCATGGAGCTCTCTTTATCAAACAACCAGAAGAATGGGATTTGTTTTGTGACACTGTTAGCGAGAAGAACAATTCTGTTGAACTGGAAACAAAAAAATCCTCCAGTCTATCAAACTTTATTGAATGATATAATGAAACGTTTGCAGTTAGAAAAAATTAAATTCACCCTGAGAGGTATAAGATAAATACCTTTTGCACAATATGGCAGCCATTTATGGACTATTATACCAAATATAATCCCATGAAAAATTAACAACTGTAAATTTTAGAACACTTGACATCCTCCAAGTTGTATTATTACTATTTAAATCTCTTTCTTTTATTTGTAAACATTATTATTGTTTTGATATTTGATTTGACTCCACCTAGGTGTTTGTTTGTTTGTTTGTTTTTTAAAGGTTTTTTTAATTGCTTTTATTTTTCTACTATCATTCTGTTCTTTCGTGTTGATTTCAAGCATAAATTAACATGTATCTTCTTTATTTTTGTATGTAAATGAAAGAAAAAAAGGCAATAAAGAGAAGTTGAAAAAAAAAAGAAATCAGATTAAACCATCAAAGCTACTGCATGCTCCAAGTGCAGACAAGACTTGATGTGAAAAGTTGAAATCCAATAGGAAAACAGGAATTACAAAGCATTCTGTGGCAGCATCATTTTTGGAGGATAATGTACGTAGCAACCTATTTATCACCAGTCTAATCATCTATCATCTGTCTATCGTACATCATCAGAAATGATGTAGTACGCACAACAAATGACGAGACATTAAATTGGTCACAGGACCTTGACTTGCCACCCATTGTGGTCACTGATGTTGGTGCCTTTCTGGAGTTTGCCGTTAGCGCCTACACCTCAGCAATTTAAAAATACAACATCTCTGAGGCCAATGACCAAATACAAACAGGTGAGACTATATATATAAAGATGGATGGCCTGACAGCCAGGGTTATAATAGTTTTGGATTTTTCATTAGTTTTAGTTTTAATTTCGTTTTTAATATTTGTTTTCAAATGCAGTTAGTTTTAAATGGTTTTTAAAGTGAGTTTGCTAGTTTTAATTATTTTTTATTTTTGGAAAATGCTTAGTTTTAGTTTTTCTGTAATGGGGTATTTGTTGGGTGCCAGATTTAAAAAAGTCACAATGCCTTTATTTCCTTTAAATTAGATTAAATGTTAGATTAAATAGATTTCATATCAACCAAAAAGGTTTACGTATGAAAAAAGTTGACAAAGACAAAAACGAAGGACAATTTCACTATCATTTTAGTCATTTTAGTTAGTTTTGTAACCACAAAATACAGTTTCAGTTAGTTATCGTTTTTTATAAAAATCTCTTTTTTATTTTTATCTTTATTTCAGTTAACGAAAATGTTTTTTCAATTCTAGTTTTCGTTTACTATAATAACCTTGGTGACAGCTCCCCAGAAGTGAAGCCAAAACATTTCTATCGCCCCCTTGTGGCTGGCTGCAGTACAGATTATGAACACCGCCCCTCTACATGTTAGCAGATAGGACTTTTCCCAAAGATTCTATAAAACGGGGGTGTAACGACATGACTGACAGCTTGCACTGATTGGGTCATGCGGGGGGTTTGGAGTTTGAGTCTGACACCACAGCTAACTACTGCGCAGAGTCTGGCTCCAAATGATGAAACTAGCGTAAGATGGCAGTGGCTGTGGGAATATTTTGGCTTCACTTTTGTGGAAGGAAGACCAAAATAAGTATGAAAAGCCTTCAAAATGATGACGTAAAAAGGTGCTTTCACAACCCAAAGTTTAGTCCGTTTTAGTCAAACTCTGGTCTGGTTAAATCCTTGTTATGCTTTGTTTGTTTGGCTGCTTGTGAACGCTCCAATCGTACCCTGGTGCGGACAAAAACAACCACTTTCAGAGAGGGTCTCGGTCCATTTCTAAACGGACACTAGTACAGTTCAATTACACTGTGAACACAATCCACCCTGAAATTTTTATTTGGTCCACTTACATTTCTGCACAGTGAAAGCAAACCAGACTAAATACAAAACAAACCAAATGTATCAAATTCATTCTGATTCGGACGAATCAAACGAACTTGGGTTGGGAAAGCGCCCTAAGACACTAAAACACTGGGTTAGGTTAAAAGGAACCCTTTCAACCAGACACTCTAATGTTTGTAGGTTATGTTAGAAAGGACAAATCATTTTTTATATACAGTCTGTTGGATGAACATTAAATTTAATCAACTCCTTACACTTTTCCTTGTGTGTTTTTTGGTTTTGGGAAGGCTAAAAAAAAGACAACACCCTCTATACTCTCTATATATGGAATATCACTTGTACTATGTCTGTTCAGCGGATGAAGAAATCCAGAGGTCAATACTCCTGCCGTGTATGATGGTTGCTACACTTTCCTTTTAAGTTTAGAAATCCAATTGAGTCCTAAATCAGATGTTCAAAATATGTTTTAAACTATTCTTGTCAAAATTTCAGGCAGGGTGTGAATCATCTTACCAACAAACAAATCCTGACTGCAGAAGCTGACCACAGATCTGTAACCACAATAAATTATGTGCTGCAAATACGCTAAACGTGGTCATAAATCATTAAGTGTCCACAGAAGCTGCAAAGCATAAATTAGAGCATGACAGCTGATATGAGTAGCAATTTATCACATTTATGAAATGGCATGCATCGAGAGAATTATGAAAGCCAGACTGAGTAGAAACTCATACGACAAATTGCTGCATTTCCCCGTGACGTAAGGTTATTCTTTGTCCATATCTGGCACAAAATAATTCAATACAATACCACTGAAAGATACTATCTTTTCTTCTCCTTGAAATGTCAAAAGGTTTGATTTGCGACCACTCTCACGTCTGTAGTATTCATCCCATCACCTCCTGCAATTTCCGCTTGACCTCCAAATATAATGGGCCCTCCTCAGGGGAGTGCTTATTAATTTGAGCACCATAGTCTACACAACAATATGGGACACTTCCCGGATGTCCTATTTGCATAGTTTTATTTAGAGAAGGCCAGCTTCCTGAGCATTAAGATAGTAAAGCCTCTGAAAAATTACGTTCATAAAAAAGCACAAGGTGAGTTGACAAGAAGACAGGCTCTAGTGTCGGTGTGATAGCATCTGTTGATCTCTAAGGCAGCAATTAGAGCTCAAATACTAACCCATAGAGTGATTGTTGTTCCAGTGTAGGGTGCTTCAACAAACAAGGTTGTCAGCAGCTGCAGGGAATCTATTAGTCACTCGTGATGGTTTGAGTTTTTGAACCTTGCAGCACAGAAGTAAATAAAATGGAATAGTGAGGATGAAAACAAGCACTACAGTACATTTGTGTATATGTTGAGGGGGGATAATTTATGGGAGATTAAGGAGACAAGATTTCTTTTAGCTTTATTTATTTATTTAATATGCTCTATGAAGGACATAAAACACAACAAGTGACGTACAAGATGTAGTCACTGTGCAATGACACCTCAAGTCTGGAAAATATGTCTTCCAGGGAAGCACTTAAACCGTGCCGGATGTTTAAGATTAGAAGCAACCATGTATGATCAATCCTTACCCGACTATCTGTATGTAAGAATAACATTGGATACAACCAATCCTTAACTAAATTTCATTATAGGGTTCAGATGCGTCATGCTCATTTGAGCATCTTTGCTCCACATGCTCCAGATCGCCTCATGCTCATAGCACTTTTCTAGCATGTCTGGTTTTTTTAGTCTGTCTGGGTTTTTTTTCTATCATTCGCCCATTCACACACACTCATACTGATGTCAGAGGCTGTACCTGCTTGGGAATTCATTCACACACCGATGAACCCAACATCAGGAGTAATTTGGGTTCAGTATCTTGCCCAAGGATACTTCAACATGTAGGCTGCCATGGTCAGGGATGGAACCACCAACCTTCCAGTGGGTGACCGCTCTACCAACTGAGCCACAGCCTCCTCACTATGTTATTGTCACACCGCGGTGAGGTGGTGTTTTATTTTGTGTTCTGTTTTATTTTGAAGTAGTAACCCTCCTCTCGTTTCAGGTCACTTGCCCTTCCCCGTGTGTCATCTGTCTGATTGTCTCCCCTAATCACCGATTGTGTTCACCTGGTGCTCCCTTCCCTCCATGTGTTCCAATAGTCTGTGTTTTCCCTTGTCTTGGTCCAGTGTGTTTGACCCCGTCACCATACTAGACAGTTATGTCCTTCTTGCCACAGCTTATCTTCTTTTTCGCCCTTTTGGATTCCTCGCAAGGGTGATTTTATTTGTAATTTATTAGTTAAGCGCAGTTCTTAGTTTCATAGCTTTTCGAGTCAGCCGTTTTGTTTTTCCACCCTTTAGAGTGATTTTGTGTTCTTTATTATTCCCCCCCCCCTTTAGTCCTGATCCAGTTTTTCATAGTGTTTTGTAGAATCTTTTATTTTTCTTATCAGGTTTAGTACCTCCCTTTTGGAGCTTTTAGCTTTTTCTTTGTCAGAGTTTTTATTTTATTGTTTTCCCCTCGAGAGTTAAGTTAGGTTTCCCCTTATCTGAGATTAGGATTTATATAGTTAGTTTTTAGTGTTGATAGGTTCAGTGTTTTTTCATCCTTTGGAGCAAGGGTTTCATAGCCCTTTTCTTTCACTCAGTGAGGATTTACACTGCTGCATTCTTTGAATAAAGAAACTTTAAGTTCACCTGCTCTGTATCTGAGTCCTGACTTGAGCCCGGCCTGACAATTATGGTCTTAATAGTGGAAGGGAGGCTGTAATTTGCATGTAATTTACATGTATATAATGACCAACTGAGACAATCAGATGTAACGTAGTCTTCCAGATGTTGGTAACATTGGTGACCCAGTAAAAATAAATTGTAGGTGATATGTAAACTGAAGGACTCTTGTGGACTCTTAGTGAACTGAGACGAACTCAAGCTGAGAAACAAGTGTCATGGTATTTGTTGCTTCCGGTCCCAAAGGGGATTCATTTGTAGCCTCCAGATGTTTTGGCATTAGCTACCAATAAGCATATACACCAACTGGCAAAGAGAGGCCATCAGGTGTGAATGAGCTCATTTGCCCAAAGCCTTTTAGATTAGGTAATGGTTAGTGAGGAAAACATCATCATGATCATTTATTGATCAAGCTAATGGGCTTCAGAGAGGATTGCTGAAAACGTGGACTGAGTCACATATGAGAAAAAACATTCCAGTGAATGATTTTTCATACCAGGGTGTTTTACCAAACATTGGGCTAGAAACCAGACAGAGACAAGTCTACAGGGCTGCAACCAGGAGGAGAAATAACACGATCAAACAAACCACTAAATCAAAGAACTACTGGAAGCATAAACATGACTTGACTTGAGAAAGGCACTGCCGAGGAATTCCTCACACTCAGGGGTTATGGAAGGGAGATTTCCATCTGTCAAGGTCTTCACAGAGGAATATAAACAAAGGCAAATGCCGAGCTTTTTCCTGCAGGATTAGGCCCAGACAGAAGCCTTAAATATGTACTTGTGTTGCTTTCAGTTGTACCAGTCATCTCTTTCTGTCTTAATTTTTAAACAGAGGGATATTCTCACTGCTCTGGTGGCTTCCAACTATTCTAACTTCAACATGCTGAGCTATGTGTCAGTTACAGTTTGTCATTACAAAATAAATCATGCTTTCTCAGGATTGTCAGTTGAAAAGCCAATGCTCCCTCACTCTGCCTTTCAGACTTTTAATAACAGAAAAAATAAAAGAAGACATGAGAAAGCGCTTGTGCATCGGAGCATGTGGGCTGTACATTCTCAAGTGGTATAACCTCATTGTATGAAGCCAGGGGAAGCAGATAACAAAGCAAAAGAGCAGTCTACTTACAATAGTCATTATGTGAGGACAATAACCACTTCAGATACACACTGAATAGTCCACTCTGTCCTTGTGTTGCCAGCCTGCTCCATTTCTTTTTGCTGGACAATAACTCAAAGTTAATAACAGGACTTCTAGTGGGAGCCTCGCTCACAGATATGTACAGAGATAAACAAGGGAGGGTCTGAGTCACTCAGCGTCTCTTTTGTTTGGCCACTGTGGAGCACGATGAGAGATACATGCTCCACAGCCTCAAGCCAAGGGTCACAGCAAGGTTAGACGTGTGTCAAGAGAAATGATTGAGGGGGAAATGACTGAAATAACGTAAGCGGAAGGTTGGCTCAGTTGGTAGAGCGGGTTACCCACCAATCGGAGGGTTGGTGGTTCGATCCCTGACCATGGCAGCCTACATGTCGAAGTATCCTTGAGCAAGATACTGAAGCCCAAATTGCTCCCGATGCTGCGTTCATCTGTGTGAGAATGAATCCCAATGGTGGCAGGTAGCACCGTTTAGAGTAGCCTCTGCCACCAGTATGAATGTGTGTGTGAATGGGTGAATGAGTGCAGTCTGTAGTGTAAAGTGCTTTGAGTGGTCGCAAAGCGACTAGAAAAGCGATATATAAGTGCAGGTCCATTTACCATTTACCATTCAAATACAAGCTGAAATGTTATAAATGTTATCTAGTCCAGCTAACTACTGTAGCTCACTCGCTAGACAAGCATCACTTCAGATAAATAAAAACAATGACCACGTTCACAACTTTCAGGTAGTTAATTTTGAGTGGGTTGTCCGGAGAGTAAACTTGGTCAAGTCTAATATAGAGCAGTACAGAGCTAATGGTGATACTGCTAATGTTACCTTAAACTTTGATAGCATTCAGAACGAGTTAGCTTGTAAAAGGCAGTGGCTGACACCAGCATGACCACCAGTGTTGTGCCACACAGAGTTCATGAACTCGTTCATACTTTTGGTGAGCGTGAACTATATTATTATAGTATTACTGCCTGATGAACAATACTGTGAACGCGTTCATTCTGGTGTCTGTGAACTGCACATTCACTCTTTTTAATTTTGTTCAATAAGGTGCCAGATTTCTAGAGAGCCTTCCAGGCAAAAAACACACCATTAACAGTTCTGTAGCGCAGGGGTGCCCAACCAGTCAATCGCTACGTGTGCTTTATTCTACTGTCTATGCCTGGCAAGTGTGAGAGCGCTGAATTGTGTAGAGACCGAGATCCGTATTGCAGACAGATAGAGATTTCAATCTGGCAACGGCAGTGTCATCAAAACAAAAAGCAGCATGGAGGCAACAAAGCAGCAAGGAGGCTTCATATGATCATTTAAGCCAGTTTTATGACAAGGCCGGTGGGGATGGGAACAATCTTACATTTCTGTGCAAACTTTGCCTACCGGCTTTGAAAAAGAAAATCCGCACATTGGCACATTGAACTGAAGCCAAGCCAAACTAATTAAAAGTGACTCAATAATGTTGAAATGTTTTGCACTTTGAATGTTGCACTTTCAAGTTCAACTTTCTACCTCATTACCACATTTTCTACCTCAGTTTGTGTTAGTAGAATGGTCTTGAGGGTTTCTAACTTGTTTGTTCAACCTGCCTGGTACATTTTTCCAGGATTCCAGTATTCCTATTTAGTATGTACTGATATGGAATTTGAAATGGAAAATTATTACAGCACCTTAAGGACTACTGTCCTGTTTGTCTTATAGTTCCCCGTTTAAAAAAAATTCAAGCAGCAAGTTTTTCCTCATGTTTTTGAGAATATACTGTAGGGGTGAAAGCTGCAGCTGCTATTAGTGTGGACTGAATGGACAGCAACAAGTGTTAAAGCAACAATGGGGAAAGGCTGTCCCTTCAATGCTAATATAAATCCTGGTTGGATAAGGATTCAAAATTGGATATGAAGATGAAATCTGACATAGTTTCAGCATTAAACTAATAAAATAATTGCTGTCTGTGGTTCTATATGGGCTGTGGCAATAATTTTGAAAAATTATAGCTCGAACATAAAAAAAAATCCAAAAAATAACTGAACTAGTTCATTTTTTGGAGCTGTGAACTTGGTTCAAAATGTTGAATTATGAACTGAACTGGTTCATTTTAAAATTTGTGAACTATGAACTGAACTAGTTCATGTAGAAAGTGAACTTTCCCAACACTGATGAGCACAAAGGTATCTTCTGTTATTTTGGAGATAGTGAGACTAAGTTTGCAAAATACGAGCTGCACTTCCCATCTGAGACCCCTGGAGTGTTACACTGCTGATATAGAAAGCCCCACCTCAAGTTGACACCATTGGTTCCTTAAGTATGTGATGTATGAAACCCTGGCTGTCTAGAGCTGTGCTTTTAGGACATTTAGCCATTGGTACACTGCAGTTACATGGCGTCGGCTGCTCATTTTGGTCATTCTTCATGTCTTATTCATGGGAGCGTGTCTACGTTCCCCGGGTCCTAGGTTCCCTTCTTTGTACAGGCCTATATAGGCCTACGGGCTGTTTGACGCGCATATGCAAATAACCCTAACCTAACCCTAAAAGGAAAAAGCTAAGCCTCAATGCAAGACAATATGATTAGGGGTGGGAATATACAAACATAAGTAATCCTAGATTTAAAAAGCCAAAAAATGAACTGCAAAGTAACCAGAAAGTAGCTGGTGGGCCATGTGACGGTAGGCCTGCTGGCCATGCTGAGAGTCTACCGTAAAGATTGATAGATTGTCAGGAGCATAGGACCCTTTTTCTGGAAAAGGGTCCTATGCTCCCCAGTATGTATTGCTACAGGGGAACATAGGACCCTTTTTGGGGAAAAACAGGGAACATAGGATCCAGGGAACATAGGGATGACCCCTTATTTGGGAACCCTTAAATTGGGGAAGATGCTTATTTTTTTGCATGAGACACATTTTCAGCCAACTCATGGAGCTAACGTTAGTTTAATTAGCTAGCTAGCTATTGTTGACGACATGGTAATTTCAACCAGCAAAAATAACAGTTGCTTCTCAAAATTTGATGCGTGTTTTTTCTGCCTTTGTCTGAAAGTATCTAGGGTTGGTTGTATCAAAATGATCAGAATCAGAATTGTGAGTAATACATTTTCAACCGTTATCACTGTAAACTGTACATTTCCACTAGAGAACGGAAACGCTTGACAGGCGTACTGTAGCAGAACTCAGAAAAAAGTACTTTCTCTGTTGTTTCCTTATTATGAGTGACTGCTCTAACATCACATTTAGTCATTTGACTCATTGGTCATTTAAAAAGAACTGCTTAGTGCAGCTGTATCTTGTCATGCCATGTCGTTTCCAAAATTAAAATGACTCACGGTAAGATCAAAAATGTTTTTGTGGTAATCAGTGGTTATATAACACATTTTTTCTATGAATGATGAGTTAAACTCTCTGATAGCGTTTACAGTAAGGAAAAGATCAAATAAATAAAGCATAGCTATGGTAAGTTTTTTTTAAACCATGCATCTGAGCTCAGTGGTGCTGAAGAACACATGTTGTGTGGAATACATTAACATGTTTAGGATGACTGAAGCATGAAGATAACAGTTTTACAGATCCCACTCTACAGTGTTTATTACAGAGGACTGACTTCATTCTGCTGTGATAATCTTCTCTCCCGCTCTCTTGAATTTACAGTGTGACTGTGTGAGTCCCTGCTGTATTTTTCCTTTTGTGGTCAGGCTTCGGACTCTGTGTTAACAGCTGTGGAGCCTCACAGAAGAAAGCCTTCTCTGCTAATCCAACTTAAAAAAAACTGTCATGAAGTAAATATGAAGATCTCTGCATCTCACAAAACCAGACTAGTAGTCTGGAGGAATGAGAAAAAAAGCAGATTATGGGATCTTGGCGTCACATATTTCCTGTTTATTTGAGGGTGTACTGTAATAGTTTGGGCCAGATTTGGATCAGGAGAGACAGGATAATGACAAGTAATGAGGCACCTCAAATCATCCATATGTAGGTCGGGGTCAGGGGTTGGCAACCTTTACTAACTAAAGAGCCATTGTTGGCCAAAAAAAGAGAAAATTATCATAATGGAGCCACATACTTGAGCCTTACTATGAAGATGAATCAGCCTACTAAGTCTAAATGAACCTACCCATAATACTAATAGGTCATAATGTACTGAATATACATAGACTGAATAGAAAATTACCATTTGAGATTGCACTATTTAAATGTGTGAGTAGGGAATGGACTGTATGAATGTAATAATGAATATAATACTTGGATTTATACGTGAATTTAATAACATATTTGAATAATTTCTGATGATTTTTAATGATGTCTAGAATGTTTCATTGTTTCTACATCATCATTTTGGACCCCAGGAAGACTAGCTCATCCCATTTTGGTGACAGCTAATGTTGGACTTTATTACTCTATGGTGCACATTTTAGTTGACTCAAATGTAAAAAATAACAAAATGTAATGCCGTATATAAGCAACACATTTTTATAATTCAGGAATACAAATTGCTTTGGGCCTACACCAACAATCAATAAAATTATGAATATAATTATATAATATAATATATTAAATGTAAAGAGAATAGAAAATAAATTTCACTGCAGATGGTCTGAAGAGCCTCATGTGGCCCTAGAGCCGCAGATTGCCTACCCCTGGTCTACAAACTGAGCATTTTAACCTGCTTTGACTAATTACAGGAGTCAAAGCTATTAGCATACCTTTAGAAGGCTAAATTACAACAGACAATGTATAAAGACAAAACAACCCAGCAGTGCTAGGGGTGCAATATTTGGAGGGAGCTGTGGAAATTTTAACAAAGTGACGTTGGGCAGTCCATGGCTCAAAGGTTAGGAATCTGACTTATTCCTGGAATGTTGCCATTTCGAATTCCCAGGACCAACATGTCAAGAACTGAAGTGCCCTTGAGCAAGGCACCTAACCCCCCTGCACAGCTCCCCGGGCACAGTAATGTGCTGCCCATGGCTCCTTGCATGGTGTGTTCACTTGTGTGTAAAAAAAAAGGATGGGTTAAATGCAGAGGTTGAATTTCCCCATTGTGGGATTAATAAACTCTTTATAAATCTTAATCTTTGTAGTGTTGACACGCGAATAACAAGGCCAGGGTGTAGAGCTTAATACTGCTTACTTAACAGAATAGCAGTACAACAAAACATAGTTCAGCAGATTGTATTGTAACCATAGACTGTATATAAATAATGGAAGTAGTCACCCGTCACCCATTGGTTTGTGGCCCTTTGGAAGCATCGAGTTCAGTGTTACACTCGTCGCCATCTTGTTTCCGATGCGGGGAGCAGACCATATCTGGACTGTGGAGGAGCGAGAGGGATCTGATCACTGACTACAGCCTCTCTACACCTCAACCTGACTGAGAGAAGCTGCTGCTAATTCATGTTAGCATTAACTGGAGCATTAACTGGAATGTTAGTTTTGGCTAGCAGAATACAAAAACAAAATGTATGTTACTGACCTCAGATAACTGAGCAGCGACTCCTTGGAGTGTCTGTTAGTCCAACCAAACACTGAACAAGACATTTTCACTGAACAAAACGTTCAAATAAACATCATGTCATTAAGTGAAAATACAGTGAAAGGGTCAAAGTTATGAGACCAAAACCGCTAAACGTCCTCTTTTCTATTTATATAACGTTATAAATAACTTTATTGCCGTGGATACGCATTGCTCTGCTTCTCTCCTGGTGACGGCTCGCCTTGTTAGTGACCTGTCAATCAAAAGTAGCCACGCCCCAAATCATACGATTCTTTATCTTCTATTTTCTTCTAAATGGGGCCATTATTAGAACTATTGACATCAAATAGTCTTGAAGAAGATTTTTTACTAGTGATTGAGACCATAGTGTTGTCCTAAAAAAAATTCTGAGTGAGAAGTTTACAAATTTTGCACTGAAATGAATGGGCATTTTTTTTGCAGTCAAACTTAGCGTCCCCTGCTGGAATTTTCGGTAGAATGCAGTTAAAGGCACTTCCTGGTTTGCCTCCATGCTCAGACACGGAGATTGCAGCTTGATTGTAGCCTACACTTCAGTAGTCGGCATCTCTCCTCTGCTTTTTCGCTATCTCAACAGTATGTGCTTTACAACACTGCCACCTAGTGTTATGAAGTAGCAATACTATCATCAGGGAACACAACAATCTTAATCTTAATCTTACAGGTCAACCACTGAAGTAGGCTAACTGGCAAACTGACTCTACGACAGTTTGCCAGTTAGCCTACTTCACTGTGCAAGCAGCGACCTGTAGAGATAATGATGGGAGCAAAGGACGAAGTCAGGTGACGTAGAATAAAGACCGACAAAGTCTGCATAGAAAAGTGAACAGGATGGATGGGTTGATCAACCAAACACTGGACAATTCTACAATTCTACAATGTCATTTAGCAGACGCTTTTATCCAAAGCGACGTACAAATGAGAGTAATACAACACAAGCAAGGATGAAGTCAAGAAACATAGCGAGAGTAAGTGCCGTGGGTTAAGTTCAAGTCCATTGGACTTTGACCCAGGTCCCGTGTGAAACAAAAAAAAAAGTTTGTTAGTGAATTATTTTAGCTATGTTAGTATGTAACCAACTCAATTACTACATCACATAGTTATTTTAACACAAACCACGATGTACACCAAAGATCCATATGTTAATATGTTATTGGAAGGAATTTTTATTCAAAGGAACTATGGATCTGTGGGGGTCGCATTCATTATGTTAATATTTATTTTGTATATGAAGTGGCTTTTCTTGTTGACAGGTTTATGATTATCCCTAATGAATGTCTGTATGATTGATTGCCTCTCAGATGTACGGTGGCTTGAACTCCAGCTCTGTCATAATGTCACCAATTGGACAACATTTGCTTTAAGATCTTATCAGTCCTGGATAATTGTCATGTTTATCTGTCAACCTGGCAACAACTAACTCGCAATTATTGTCACTTGATCTTTTTGTGAAACTTTTGCTGCTGTACTTTAGCCCAAAATACAGTGGCACTGGTCATAAAAGTTTAGTGGATCCAGTATGAAGGTATTATTGGTGCAAAAGATTTGAGCGCCTCTAACAGTGGAATTTGTAGTTGTGTACAGTGGTAGTTTATGTGTATCAGTGAATTTGAAGTCACATACTCTATGTGTACTTGTAGATTTTTTTTCTCCACAATTACAACACAACACAATCCTATTTTACAAGTCACAGATTAAAAAACTGACACGCTCACATTTTTGACATTGTTGTAGTATATTTGGTGCAAAACAATATGAATAATAATAATAATGAATATGTGCAAATCTGAATGTGAACTTGTACAATAAATGGCCAATGTATGTGAAATAATTTCTCACAAAAATATTTGTGTTCTTTTAAAACACAAACACAAATCGATAAGTACAACTGCTGGAATCTTCCCCATGAGTCACAGATTCTTGAAGTATGCCCAGGTTGTTCTTTTTATTTAATTGTGTTGTTATTGTCTCTGTGTGTAATGCTGCTGCTACATCTATCTATCTATCTATCTATCTATCTATCTATCTATCTATCTATCTATCTATCTATCTATCTGTCTATCTATCTATCCATCTATTTATCTATCCATCTATCCATCTATCTATCTATCTATCTATCTGATCAACTGGTCCTACAGCCAATCAGGAGGAGAGGGCCTTTTGTCCTTTGAGGACCTTTCATTCTGAATATCTCTCTATCACTACAGCTATAAAATGCCCAAAAAAAATCTTGGAGAAAAAGAAGTGAATCACTTAATTAAACTTTGAGCAACTTTTACTGATGTTACACAACCAATATAAGACCACTGTATGGTGTGAAAGACTGTGGCATTCTACATCCACAAAACGTATAAACAACCTCAAAATATACTCTCATTTGCAGCGTCACCACTTATTTATACTTTAAAATTGAACGGTCCTGGTCAAAGTCACATCAATGGCATCCGTTATGTCTCTCATTGCAACGTAGAAAGGATCCATTACAGAGCCATTAGTTTACGTAATTTGTTATTCCCAGCAGTCCTCACAATCTTGCCTCTGTTCAGCCCTTCCGTTCTAAAAAGAGGAGAGACTGCAGTTCAAGCGAGGATAACAGGCTAAACAAGGTGTATTCTGAAAGTATTTAGCTGAAAATGTATCCAAAGAAAGATGATTTTAATTCTGTGTCTACCAAATTACCTTTTAAATCTGACAACGGATGTCTGAGAAGAAACATCCTCTTGTTTAGGGAAGCTCTGCTTATATCCTCCCTTCCAATCTAAAGTTTAGCAGAGGTGTTGGGAGTTGATAAAATTGTTATTTCCTTAAGATGGTTAACTGCTTGCCAGTGTTTGAAGGGGGCTGGAGGGAGCTGCAGTGCGGGAAGGGGGGTTGAGAAACCCTGAGAGCATGACTCACTACTCTCACTGAGAACACACACAAACATCTGGAAACTGGAATCACATCTAAATAAAGTTAGATCAAACAATGTTAAATCAGACAGACATTATGTCAACAACCTGATAAAGTCTTGACGATGATGATGAAAGATGGTATTTTCATAGATTTCAGAGTGGAATTTGGCATTTAAGGAAAACCACCACACACCAACACAAATGAGTCCAGTATGATGACGAAACAGTCCGGCACACTCCAGAATTACTCACATCAACACTTTTATTGATCAGATACATGTTCCAAGGAGGGAAAAACATATTATATTGCTCCAATTCTGCCAGTTTATATTACTCTTTGAACTATGTTTGACCAAATTGGATAGCACACCACTCTCCATATTATTTCCAACACCTGGCCTCTCATTTGGCACAGAACCACCTCAATAATTGTACCCATGGAGCACATGTTTGGCCTCATTTAAAACAAACACCTTTTCCTGTAACTGGGCTTTACTGACTCAGAAAATATCCAAGTAAGAAAAAGTTTATGTGTGAAAATAAATATGCAGTAAAAGAAACGAAGCCTGTTAGTGAGAAGAGACGCACACAGCAGGAAATTTATTAGAATCATAGTTCTTTCATGTTTGTGCACTAAGTGCTGTTTCTTTCAAACAGAAGAGGACAAACACCTATAGCTGGCACATTCAACTGCACTTTGAAGTAACATTATAATAACTTTTCAGCAAAGAAAATACACAGAATAAACCACACAGACAACAATAAGTGGAAATAAATACTTGTGGTTGAGAGAGCTGGGAAATGTATTACAAATCGGGTATATCATATCTGCTAAAGACGATATCTTTTTTTAAAATCTGGCAACCTTTTCTTGATTTAATGTCTAAAAACTGAATTAGTGCTATTCTGTTGCTGTGCCATTTACCATGTTTTGTTTGTCTCATGTCAAAAACTCTGTCAAAAAAAAGAAACATGTATTGTTCTGTGTAGCTCCACCAACTATCTCTAATTATTATGAAAACAATAAGAATAAATACACAAAAAAAGAAAATCAGTTGCTACTAAAAATTGATTTCTAGCTCCTGACAGTTAAGTTTGAAGGCCATGATACAAACTGACTCCTAACCATAAAAACAGGGTTCCCATATAGCAGGATGAGCAGGAATGCAGCAGGGGAGGACACACAACTGGACAAGTAATCATACTAAGTTGGTCCCCAGGCTTTCCCAGAGAAGAAAGCTAAATTTTTTATTTTTTTCCACCAAAATTCAGGCTATGTTTGGTGTCTGATTCCAGTGAATGATCTCCCGATTCTCATCCTCTATTTATACCTGGCTGTTACATAAAAATTCAGCGGAAGCTATTCTCAAACTCCCATGGAGAGAGTCTCTACTGCATCCCACTCCCCTGTAGTTACTGTTGATTCTGGCTTTCTCATGCTGCCTACATGCTTTTTACAATCACAACAGTGGCAGAAACCTTTTGAATTTCTAAGTAATTTCGGGGGGAAATTGTCCTTGACTTCAGAAAGAGAAAGACAAATGCAGGCTTCTAAATCCAGCTGGTGACCTTCACTTTTGTAGCCTGAAATACCGGGAGACTGTCTACGTTCCCTGGGTCCTATGTTCCCCTCTTTGTATGAGACTGGGGAACATAGGACCCTTTTCCCTGCTTTTCCCAAAAAAGGATCCTATGTTCCCCGGTCTGTTACTTTTCCCACCATTACAGCCAAATTCCATGGCAAATAGGCCTAACCCTAATCCTTATAAAATATATATGAAAGCATGGGCATGTTATTTGTATATAAATACAAACATGTACAAACAAATTACTTATGTCATAAGCATGTTTTTTTCCCTGTTTCTTTTATTTTGTGTAACTTGTGTATTTTAATGTATATATAGGGTAATGCTTTTACACAATATAAATTATATAATTTTATTTTTGCTCTCTTTTTAACTTTTACCTTTTTAAGAGATCTCCCACACTCCCACTTGTAGCGGTACCTAGCACTTTCTCCAAGGAAAAGTACACGCAAAAAAAGATATATGAATTTTAATAAAATAGTAGCAAAATAAAAACAAAAAAATATAAGGATATCTACCTATTTCCTGTGCTCTTAATAAACTGTTTATTGGCGACTTACTGTTCCTCAAACTTGCTGTTTTGTTCATCTGATCATTGTTTTTTTACAAACGTTTTTATTTATTTATTACATTTTTAACCAAACAATATGGGCGAATCACACAGGGAGATTTTAACATATATAAGGATTAGCTAGTGCCCGTGCATGTGGCAAAACAATCTTTTGTTTTTCTGTTTTGCCACCCTTTTCTATCCATTACCTAACCCTAATCCTTTTAAAAAAGCCAAAAAATGAACTGCAAAGTAGGGCTGAGGGAGCTGCTTGAGCTTAGGAGGGCCATGCGACGGTAGGCCTGCTGGACATGCTTAGAGTCTACAACAAACAATCACTTACAATGTTAGTTTATATCAAGAGACAGGATGGTGGCAAAAATAAGAACGAAGCAATTTAAGTCCTGGATGGGTTACTGAACGGGCCAACCATTATCAGGGGCCTGCTGGCCTTCACCTATAAAATGTAACCAACCAGAAAGAGACTCAAAATGAGCACAAAGAAACATAGAACATAGACATAGACATAGACCAACACAACTGCAAATAGATACAAAGACACAACAAAATGAAAACTGAAAGGGGTAAAAAAAAAAAAACACAAAGAGACACAAAATTATTATATTGAGACAAAAAGCGACGACAAAGCAGTGTTGCAGTTGAGTCACCAAAGAAGAGCCAGGGTCAAGTTTGAGTTGTTTCATCAATACCAAAATTTGAGTCCAAGTCTGTAACAATGTGTTCAAGTTCATGTCCTGAAAATCAGGCTTTGAGTCCGAGTCCAGGACTCAAGTATTGCTACAAAGAGACAAAAAGTTTGACAAAAAATCAAAGACAAAAAACAACAACTATAAAAGACCAAAACAACTATTAAGCCTGTTTCTTGCTTCTGTCTGGGAGAGCTTGTGGGGCCTTCTACATGTCCGTGCCCAGGGGCCCATTGTCTCATAATCCACCCATGACAGTAGTTGCTTGTTCGTGGCCTAAATTGGCTAAATGTTGCCAGGCAATAATGATTTAAACATAAATCATGCATTTGTCTTCTTGGTAGTTACAGACATATCAAAACATGTGAGGAACTGCAGTGACAAGGAAATTCACACCACAAAATTAATGATTAAATTAAAATGAGTGTCTCCGAAAAGCATTACTCATATCATTGTGCACTCTATTCATCAGAAATTAATGAGTCAATGATCTTGTTTCTTCCTTATAGTCTGGTGGTACCTAATTAACATTTTACTGTATTTGCTTTTCATCCGTAGAGTGGCTCTAGGAGCGCTCCTCTTCTTAATGCATCCCAGACTTCAGAAGGCATCAGCACGGATCAATATTGGCTCACAGAGCTGAAAGCTTGTTGTTGGATACAGGTCTGTAAATAACACGGAAATGGCTTTCATCCCACTCACTTCGCCCACGCTGTTGCAACTGGATGGGCTCTAGTTTGTCAGTATAAATGGCTCTCCGCCTCAGGCTTCATAATGTCTTGTAAAGGATATGCCTGCTACAACAGACACCCTGGAAGTTGGAAGAACAACAGGCAAAATGTGGTGGAGACTTCTAAAGAATTTCGCTGGTTTTAGTAGATGAGGAGGCTGGAACATATCCCAGGTGGGATCTCTCATAGTATCTACTTTTAAAGACAAGTGATTACCCTTTATTCAGATCAGATGAGCAGTGTGTGTGTGTGTGTGTGTGTGTGTGTGTGTGTGTGTGTGTGCTGCAGCAGTTATGGCATTTAAAATGACATTTTGACCTTTCCATTAAGCATCATTTTTAAAATGTCAGAGCCCAGTAATTATTTGGATGATCCCCATGGATTGTAATCCTGCCCTTTTCTAATAGATCATTTCTGAAATATTGTATGTTAATCACCTCAGCAAACACACTGCAACAGACAAAACAAAATAATCAACAATAATGTATGAAGTTGAAGTGAAACCCAGCTGGGAAAGAGGCAGCCAAGGACATAATGATTGAAAATTTCCAACCCAGAATCCAAAAAGTCTTGAAATAGAGCTGACATTAATGGGACATCTCACAGCTGACAATTCATGGGAGCAAGGGCCACATGGTGACTCAGAGTTACGAGAAAGCTGCACAACCCTTGATGCTAGTTCTGGAACAAGTGACATTAACAGAGCCATTAAAAAGCAGGCGATGAGATGCTAATGTGTGCCTCGTCATCCTGCTCCAGGGTTCATAGACTTTGGATCTTTATGGGCTACAGGCAATCAGCATCCACCTCTCCAGATGGTGGTTATTAGCTGAGCAACCTGGCACTAAGCTTAACTTAAAGTGGAGCATAATTTCTCTATTTGTCGGCTTTAGTCTAAGTGGCCAGATGTGACATTGCTGCAGTGATAATGAATTTACAGGACAGCTATCAGAGTACATTTTATGTGTATAACAATGCCACAAACCTATCCAGACCTTAATATAAACAGATAAATTAAGTGAAAATTCTGCTGACATTACAAAGTGTATTTCTATATCTATGAACTCATTGTATAAAGCTGAATTTGTTTGCAACATGTGCAAAAGCACAAAAGGTCAGTTACCCTGAAAATCTTGGCAGGTAGCTGCTGGGTGCTTGATAGCAGTTTTGGCATCTGAAAGTCCTGTAAATCAGGGTAGGGCTTCAATCACGGTTACAATCATTCAAAGTCAAAGCATTAAAAGTGTGTAAACAGTTCATATATCTTCAGTAGGTAGCATAGCATAGGAGTGGTAGTTAATGATGTGGTCCTTCCAACCTGTCCAGGAAATTAGTATCACTAATACACATGCTGCAAGCATAGTATTTACCAATAGCTCGTCTGAATAAATAAAAAAAACAGCCTCGGAATAAGGAGAATCTGAAATTACTGCATTAGAGTCTATCGAGCAAAGGGGGTCATCCCTATGTTCCCTCAGGCCCATGTTCCCTCAGCCCAATGTTTCCACAGCCCTCTGTTCTCTTAGCTGTATGTTCCCTCAGCCTTACGTTCCCTCAGCCCTATGTTCCCTCAGCCTTATGTTCCCTCAGGCCTATGTTCCCTCAGCCCTATGTTCCCTTAGCCTTATGTTCCCACAGTCTTATGTTCTCTTAGCTGTATGTTCCCTCAGCCTTATGTTCCCTCAGGCCTATGTTCCCTCAGCCCTATGTTCCCTTAGCCTTATGTTCCCTCAGCCCTATGTTCCCTTAGCCTTATGTTCCCTCAGCCCTATGTTCCCTTACCCTTATGTTCCCTCAGCCCTATGTTCCCTTAGCCTTATGTTCCCTCAGCCCTATGTTCCCTCAGCCCTATGTTCCCTTAGCCTTATGTTCCCTCAGCCCTATGTTCCCTCAGCCCTATGTTCCCTTAGCCTTATGTTCCCTCAGCCCTATGTTCCCTCAGCCCTATGTTCCCTTACCCTTATGTTCCCTCAGCCCTATGTTTCCTCAGCCTTATTTTACCTTAGCCTTATGTTCCCTCTGCCTTATGATCCAGCTTTATGTTCCCTCAATCCTATTACATTTAGCTCACATCAAAATAGTGCCCTGTGTGTTGTTAGGGTAAGGGTTTACCCAAGACAGTCGGAGCTGGCTGATGCTAAGCTATGATTTGCCAGCCTGTGTTCAAGAAGCTGGATTTAGTGCAAAGTCAGTTTGGAAAAAATTGTCCCCCTTATCCATAATTCTTAATAGCGGGCCTGAGAACAGGCTATAAAAATCGCTTGCTAGTGTGTCTGAGCACTGAAACACAAAGTAAAAATAATCAAATGACAACACCAAGGCTGCTTATGCCTCTTCATATTCATATTTTCACATGTCAGTCATTTGTTTGAGCCTTGCATCAATGTGAAAGCCATATGCCTGTTTACTCTGGTAATCCAGAAAAAGAATTCGTCGGAAGTTCACTGTCAAATGTTTAGACAATCTCTCTAATACAGTTCAAATAAAGTTTCTCCAAAGAACTTAATTTCCGCAATACATCTCCTGGGAGCCTACAACAAAATCATGGCACCTGCACCCGGAGACTGGCTCCCGGCTGCAGAACGGATTTCACTCAGCTCTGTTTACATGAGAATCTGGACAAAGCGAGGAAGCTGTGTGCGTAAATTTAGGGCTGTTTTTTTGGTCAGGTCTGTTTAAGACTCCAAAATATCCACTATAAACATATCTACTCCCAAAGGGACACCCAAGACAAACATTTCAAAGGAGCGTGTTTCTCTGTGAACAAAGTGGTGTTTTAGCAGCAGCCACAGATGCAGCGTGGTGCCAGAATAAACAATGCATAGACAGTTTATGACACAAATTTGGAGATAAGAAATAACAGCCTACTGGTTTTGACACTTAAGTGGTTTTAGACAAAGACTTGTTTTTATGTACATGTAAGCAGGAATGATTCAAGAAGTGGTGATCTAAATAGAACTGTGAAAGTGGAAAAAAGTGACAGAAAGCAGGTTTTTCGCCTCAGGGAGCTATCAGTCTCCAGCCGGTCAAATTGGACAGGCAGAGAAGCTGTAGGTTACATCTTGATGGGTGCTGGCCAGCCCACTCACATAGCGCGAGATGATGAATGATATCCTGGAGGCGTCATGAGGAGGAACGTTGCCAGACTGTTAAGCCATTTCTGCTCAGTGTCTGACTATCCTCTAAGTCCTTAAATTAAAGACATGAAAGATCAGGTCATAGAGAGGGGCTTAAAAAAGACTAAAAATAGCTTTCCTGTCTCTTTCCCATTTAGGGTTTATCTTGAATAGCGTCACTTAATGTGAGTCTGGCTGCTTTGATACTCTTTTCCTGCTACCAATAAGTGTTGTTCTTTCTTGGGCAGTTTAATTTGAAAACATTTGGAATGAAATGCTGAACTATTTCGATCACAAATTACAGCTGTGGCTGGTGGGAATGTCATTAGTTTATCAGTTGTTTGGTTGTGAAGCAAAGTATTAGACACATTGAAACATTTAAAGTTGGAAGATGATCAATCTAACTATAATCTATCCTGGAAGGAACGTGTCTGTATAATGACCATGTCTGAGACTAATTTCAGGGTAAACAATCCAATCCAGTTCGGTAAATATCATGCAAATAATCTTATTTCCATATTTATCTGGTATTTGGGCCTGGTTGTGTAACACTTTATTCTGAAAACTGAAAACCGCACGTCGACACAACACATTTTTGGCACGACACAATTATTATTATTATTTCACATGGTGTGTTCATGTAAAGTTAATACTTAATTTTCTCTCTGCTGGTAAGAGTTTTATGCTTAAAAAAAGTGATAACGAATGACAGTAACGTGTTTATCCTTCATGTCAGCTCGCTTGGAGCAGTTTCAATGAATTTACCGTAAATATCACAATACGGGCGCACTACATTATATAGGGACGGCTTGTTTGACTAAGGGGAAGAGAATGACTGCTCTCTCGACCGCAGTCAAACCTGGGTCACATAAACCCGACCAATTAAATATTAAAATCAAATGAATTCCTGAATCTGTGTATCATTCATTCTTTACATTTTCAATTGGCAATCAAAAACCAAATAATGAAAAATGTACTGGTTATTTTGTTATTAGTTTTTTATTATAACACAAAAAAAGAAAAAAAATGCTTGTTTTTTCATATGTCAATCTTAGGCAGATCAAAAACACGAAATGGAAAAATGGGCACAAGGACTGAATTTGATTTTAATATTTAATTGGTCAGGTTTACGTGACCCAGACGTTTGACTGCGGTCAAGTGAGCTTCTCTGTAGTCAAACCAGCCGTCCCTATATAATGTAGTGCGCCCGTATTGTGATATTTATGGTAAATTCATTGAAACTGCTCAGAGCGAGCTGACATGGCGGATAAACACTTTACTGTCATTCTTTCTCACTTTTTTTAGTATAAAACTCTTACCAGCAGAGAGGAGATGAAGTATTAACATTACATGAACACACCACGTGAAATAATCAAATTGCGTCGCGCTGAAAATGTGTTTGTAGTGTCGACGTGCGGTTTTCAGTTTTCAGAATAAAGTTTTACACAACCAGGCCAAAAAAACAGATATATAATAAAAAAACAAATAACAAAATAACCAGCCAGTTTTTCATTATTTGATTGTTGATTGCCAATTGAAAATGGAAAGAATGAATGATACACGGATTGCGAGGCCCTCGTGAAATTCCTGCCCTGGTTTCAACGTTGAATACCCAAAGAAAACGGAAACGCATCGTTTCAGCCGGGAGGTCCAGAGGATGCTCTGATGAGGAATAAATAAAAATAAATTTGTTGAAAGTGAGATTAGTCAACTTTTACCTCAACATCTTTATGTGTGCTACCTTTTTACATTTGGATATTCAACATTTGAATTACAGAAAACATTGCCCGGTAGGAGGTATCCCCTCGAAGATGGAGAATTCCAGCTTCTTTTTTTCACTGATTAATGACTTTAAACATGCATGAAGTTCTTTTGAACTTCATCCTGGAACAGCACACAGAGAGGTGGAATAACTGACAAAACTGGAAAATATGTATTTATTTTCCTCCATCAAGCCCACAGTACCTAAAGTACCGTCCATATGGTGGGCAAATGTTGGGACATTAATAAAACAAGTTTTCCTGGCACACATCTCTAACAGACTCACAACTCAACTCAAACACTGTTTTTATGAGCATTAAATAAGTCAAAAAATGCCAAAATGTTTCACTTCATCATCACTGCATCATAACTGTGGTGCATCACCAGTATAAAATGTGTTAATATGCCACATAAATGAACCGTGCAACATGTTCTGTGTGAAGAAACACACCATGACATGTATCGGCTTGGAATTTATTCAGCTGCAGTCTGAGGCTGACTCAGCATGAGGAAAACACTAAAGCAGGATTAGAAGTGAAAGGAAGAGAATCAGACAGACAGCAAATATGGTCATGTCATCCATTATAGAAATGATGGATGTTGAGGGTTTTTTTTTGCCAATGTCTTTTAATATAACTTCAACCATTTGTATGTATTTCACGCTGTGAGTTTTGGTACAACATAATTGTGGTAAATGCTGTTTTATACACTTTTCCCTCCTACCAAGAACAAATTGGGTGACGCAAGGAACTTGTTCAAGTGCTCCACGATGTCAAAATAATGGTAGTAGCTGTACTTTAACTCCAGCTGTGTTCAAATCATTCACTTATTCATTATTCTCTACAGCAGGGGTCATCAACTACATTTGTCCAAGGGCCAGACTTTTTCTAAGCAGACACTGTGGATGCCGGACTTTCAAATAAAGAAGATATAATGTACTTGTGCCTAGTTAGACAATCATTGTTTGATACTTTCGATTTCTTACTAAATTCATGCTTTTTATCTGCCTACATCAGTGTCAGCAGACTCCTAAAAAACACAGGAAATCCAGAATGATTACGAGAAACTCTCAGACTTCCACCAAGTAGGCAGTTCACTGAAGAGTGATTGTTAAAAACTGTGATTACTGAAAAGTCATTGCAAATATGCTAAATACTGGAATGCATTTTTTTTTTTTACTCCTCAGGCCGGGCTGGAAGCTTTGGCAAGCTTTATGTAGCTCGTGGGCTGCCAGTCGATGGTTGCTGCACTGCGGTACTTAATGTATCTTCAGTAATTGAACTCTATAGAGTTATGCCTCATAAATCAAGTCAATGTCGGGTTTTGCAGGAAAAATCTTGAACACCCTTGATATATGGGGAAAAATGATTTTAGTATTGATGATGAACCGTGGCCCATGTCAGTTTCCAGGATTTGTGACCACATGCATTTCATTTTCTAATAATCACTGGTTGCACTTCAAATCAAATCAAAATGACTTTATTCATCCCTGAGGGTAAATTCAGTTAGTCTGGTAGAATCTCTGTTAGAATGAAACAGCCTGATGGCTGTGGGAGAGAAGGATCTTTTGTATCTCTCCGTCCTGCAACGGAGAGAGAGGAGCCGTCCACTGCTGTTTTTTTGGTCCATAAAGATTTTGTGCAGCGGATGATCTGGGTATTTCAAGATGGCCTCGAACAACTTGACAGGTCATCTCTCCACCATCTCCTCCAGTGTGTCCAACCTTGCTCCAACCACAGAACCAGCTCTTTAGACTAGTCTGTCCAACCGCTTTGCATGGGTGACCATATTTTTAAACCCCTTAGCATATCTCTGACTCTGTCATTTTTTAAGTGTTTTTTTGTTTGTTTTTTGGGACGCACGTAAGTTGGCAACGACTTGTGGTGAAAACAGGTAGAATTGTGTGAAGTAACCGGGATATTTGAGTGTTTTATAGATAGTTAGTAGATTAGTTAGTGCCCTTGCTCATCTGGAGGAAACTGGTGCTTATGTGAGAATCATGTTCTTTGATTTTTCAAGCGTATTCAACACCATCCAACCCAACATACTCAAAAACAAGCTCACAGAGATGGGAGTGGATCTTTCCTTCATCTCCTGGATCACAGATTACCTGACAGGAACACCACAGTATGTCAGATTGGGGAACTGTGTTTCTGGGACATTAATGAGCAGCACAGGGACTCCACAAGGCACTGTTCTGGCTCCATTCTTGTTCACACTGTACACAGCGGACTTCAAATACAACTCTGAGTCCTGCCACATCCACGATCTCCTACTGAACACCTCAAAGACTAAGGAAATGATCAGAGATTTCCGCAGGTTCAAGCCCCCCCTTCAGCCAGTGAAAACCTGTGGGGTGGACATGGAGGTGGTGCCAAGTTCTAAGTATCTAGGTATATACCTGGATAATAAGTTGTACTGGTCCCTAAACACTGACACTCTCTACAAAAAGGGGCAGAGTGGCCTCTTTTTCTTAAGGAAGCTCAGATCTCTGGACATGTGTAGTAAGATGCTGCAGATGTTTTATCAGTCTGTGGTGGTAGTGTGTTGTTTTCTGCTGCAGTCTGCTGGGGAGGCAGCATCAGACACAGAGATGAAGGCGGTTGGACAGACTGGTCTAAAGAGCTGGTTCTGTGGTTGGAGCCAGGTTGGACACACTGGAGGAGGTGGTGGAGAGATAACCTGTCAACATTTTCCAGGCCATCCTGAAATACCCGGATCATCCGCTACACAAACCTTTATGGACCAAAAAAACAGCAGTGGACGGCTCCTCTCTCTCCATTGCAGGACGGAGAGATACAAAAGATCCTTCTCTCCTGCAGCCATCAGGCTGTCTCATTCTAACAGAGATTCTACCAGACTAACTGAATATACCCTCGGGGATAAATAAAGTAATTTTGATTTGATTTGATTGATTAGGAATGGGTTCTTATACCTGGAAGTAAGTTAGCATGTTAGCGCCATGTCTTACCTCCCAAACTCAATGAGGGTTTGAATGGGTTTCTGGTTAGATGCCTGAAATAAGGTCTGTAGTTAACACAAGCTTAGGAGATGTTTGTGTTTTGTTGTACAAAATAAAACGCATTAGTTGATACACCTACTTGTGAATTAAATTTTTTACAAGTCTATAAAAAGACACTTGCTAACGAGTGGCTAAACACCAAACAAACTCTCTCACTAGTCCGCTTCACAGCCTTTAGTCGTGATTTTCAGTGCTTTTGCAATCTCTTGTAGATTGTAAATTATGTTAACAAACAGTTTATTAGGCTACAGATTTGCTGTCAAAACTGCTGGTTACCTTGTTGGAACCCATCTGAAGCATGAAGGTAGTGATGTTTAGATCATGTGACCGCGCCATTGTTTGCTTAACGTTAGCTTTTTGCTTTCATATGCTGCATTAACACTTCAAACTTAATAAAAGTGGTGTTCGTTTGTTAAGATTATCCTGCTGAACAAAACATGTATTTGCCCCAGAGCTTATTTTCTGAAATGATCCAAAATCCAATGCAAAACTTCCATAGACAAATTCTCAATAGACCCCATGCTGAAGCAACTTCTGGGTTAGCCTACAAAAATACATAATTTTGTTTGCTCTCTTTTTGCCCGGACAAGGGACATTCATCCCAGACAAACTAGATGTCTTGTAACTAAACCCTAAGTACAGCTGAGGGTGAAGGAAATGTGATCAGTTTTGCAGATATTGAATCATAAAAGTTATATGGAAAGTCAAATGTAGGACCCAATTAATATAAAGAAAACAATACAGGAACATCAATGTTTTTGCACAACCGAGTAAGTCAATATATTGTTTTATTTTAAGCTAATGTTAACTTATGACTCCCTAGCATCAGAAAAGTTTAGCTGTATGTCTTCAGCAACATAGCTAGCTAGCATGCAAGCCAGGCACACTGGTACAAATGAAACTTCTGGACTGGATGACATGTCTGTGGGTTACTGGCTAGCTACATCCATAGACATAATAAATATTTGTTATGTCTATAGCTACAACAGCACCAGAGAAAGCATTGTGTATAAGACCAAGATGGTGTATCTGCATTGCTCCACAATCGTAGGGTAACGCTTTGTGAATGGAAACACAGCCAACATGCTAATGATCATTCTTCTGTATCACCCAGATGAGCTGATCACCAGGATGAACGAAAACCTAATTGCCAAAATTGCCATTCACAGGCGGTCATCCCTATGTTCCCCGGGTGCTATGTTTCCCACTCGGGACATAACTGTTTTTCCCCACAATCTATCAATCTTTACGGCAGACTCTCAGCATGGCCAGCAGGCCTACCGACGCATGGCCCACATTAGCTCAAGCAGCCCAAAACTTAAATTTGCACAGCAGCTACTTTCTGGTTACTTTGCAGTTCATTTTTTGGCTTTTTAAATCTAGGATTACTCATGTTTGTATATTCCCATCCCTAACCATATTGTCTAGCATTGAGGCTTAGCTTTTTCCTTTTAGGGTTAGGGTTATTTGCATACGCCCGTAGGCCTACATAGGCCTATTTACCATGGAATTTGGCAGTAATG
Organism: Centropristis striata; assembly: GCF_030273125.1. Lineage (NCBI taxonomy): Eukaryota > Metazoa > Chordata > Actinopteri > Perciformes > Serranidae > Centropristis > Centropristis striata. The sequence goes on along the minus strand of NC_081529.1, from coordinate 10,178,348 downwards.
GTGGAAAAAGTAACAGACCGGGGTACATAGGACCCTTTTTGGGAAAAGCAGGGAAAAGGGGACCTATGTTCCCCAGTCTCATACAAAGAGGGGAACATAGGACCTGGGGAACATAGACACGCTCCCTTTCACAGAGCCATGCTAATAGCATGGCTAAAAACCCCATATCAGTTGAACTATATACTATGAGTTATGTCTCATAAATCAATTCAATGGTGGGTTTTGCAATCATGAACACACTTTATATACGGGGAAAAGAGATTTCAGTGTGAATGATGAAACCTGGCCCGTGTCAGTTTCCAGGATGTGTGACCACATGACTCAGGGTGGTCTGAGCAGCGCTGAGACTGCACTGTACTTTCACTATTATCCATCACTTTCATCTGTCAGCAAACGCTTCATAAATCTGTGGATGACCCTTTAACTGAAATGTCCCTCTGATGGATGTTCAACATCTGGGCACATCACGTTAAACAAGTGCAGTTTTATGTTTTCTGTATTTGCAGAGAAAGAGGAAACTGCTGGGAGCTTATAGGTGAAGTCAGTTATTTGTGATTGTTTGACCAGTAAAGTATTGTTCGTTCTGCTATTTTCAGCCTGTTTACTTTAAAAACTGTTTGTTTTCTCTCTGGGTATGTTGGTTTTGTCTGTGTGTGATTTTGTAGACAAACAATAGATCTAGTTGGGACATTCATGTGGCACCTCAGGGGTCTGAGGATCTAATCTCCACAGAGAGATTTTAACTTTTCCTGTTTCCCAGTGTTCCCCTCTGAAATAGCATCACTGAATATTCAAAACAAATCTCAAAGAGAAAATGTGGAAGTATCAAGATGATTGAGGCCCAAGAGGGCCAGAGTGCATCCTGATACAGATTAACTTCAAATATTTGGATCCATCAGTCCAGATGATAATCCCCTCTGGTCTCAATGTGGATCACTGGATGCGTGCGAACAGAAAACAGTTTAAAGGTGGTATTAAGTCTCACTTTCACACCAAAAATGGATGTGAAATAAAGAGGGTTTATCACAGTAGACTAGCCAACGAAGGACTTCCCACTACTTTTTTCTCAGCATTTGACATCTGATACAACTTTAATCACCCGAAAATCCTTTTGAAGCTGGAGAAAAATTCTGCAATCTATCAAAGCACTGTGGCCCTCATTTATCAAACGAGCGTACGTCAGAAAGTGAGCGTAAAGTGGGCGTAAGATGATTTCTACGCAAGCCTCGGCATTTATCAATTTGGACATGAGCGGACGGTACGATCAGATCTCACGTCTGCTCTCAGCTCGTGTACGCAAATTTGAGTCAGCGTGAAGTCCACATGTCTGAGTCGGAGAATTGATCTTAGATTATAGTATCGATGCCTGGAGCTGATAAAACTCTGTGGTGTTTTGATTTTTAATAGTGACAAAGCAAAACATGTTTAGACTACATAATTTATCATTAAAACATAATCCAAAAATAAATACACCCTGCAATCGTGAAATTCTTTAAACAGAATACCAGCCGAGGATATTAAATGTTGTTGTCTTCAGCTGTTTACTGTTATTATTATTATTATTATTATCCAGCTCCGACACCGGAGCGTCAGCGTCTCCTTTACCATCGGTGCTGCCCGAATAGAAACATTTCCAATCAGCGCTGCCACACGCTCCTCTGACTAGGACATCATTATTAGTAAATGTAAAGAGGTCAATAATCTCCATCATAATAATAGCAATATTCGGATATTATATAGATTATTAGGCTTTATATATCACGATGTAATTACTCAAACCTCGCCCGGAGTTTAATAGTCCGCTACTCTGCTGACAGCACCACTGATTTCCTTCTTTTTCACTTTTTATGCTGCCAAACAAAACCAGTTTGTTGTGTTGCTGCTGTTGGAAGTCAGCGTTTCACTTTCTGACTGAGAAATTCCTCTTCTTTTAGAATTAAAACTTACTTTAAAACATTGTTTACCTCCTTCAACCAAAAAGCTGAAAACTTTTAAGTCCGTGCTCCAAATGTAAAATATTCAGTGAACTTGTTTGAGTTTATAACTATAAGTACTTTTATTTCATAAACCTCCGTCGCTGCGTATTTCTTTAATATGTCTATATTGCCCCTATTGTTAATTGCAACGGTGCACTTTGCTAATAAAGCTGAGTTTAGAGGGTGAAAAAATCCTCTTTTTGGCCGTATTGCGCCCTTCGGTGTCGTAAACTCTGAAGGCGAGTCTTCTGAATCGGGTATATATTAGGGCGTGGTATTTAAATGACGCATTTTTCGAGCCGCCACATTTATCAACAGCCGATCATTCTTACGCTGTGATTGGAGAGATACGATCGTTTGATAAATCACACGTGGACCCTGTCGTAAGACCAAATATACGCTCGGATCTGCGCTCGTTTCTACGCTCGCTTGATAAATGCAGCTTTAATTTATCTTGTTTTAAGAGTTAATTTCTTATTTTAAGGGTTCGACATGCTTATTTCTAGATTTAATCATCTGAATTTAAGAAATCTTGTCAAGTGAAATTATCTGTCCATGCAGCAAGATCATTTCCCTCAGATTTAGTGTTTTTATCTTGTTTTTAGGCATACCTTTTTTGCAGTAAATCAGCTCAGCCCCAGGTGTATTAAGTGCTCTTGCAAAGCAGGAATTCAACTTTTTTGAGCTACTGTTGCACAGAGAGAGAGAGCCTACTCTGTTTGTTAAAATGTATTTAGCTGAGAAGTGCCAAACTGTCTCTGGATTTCTATCTTTTTAGACAAACCACACACAACAAAACAAGAACCAAACCTCTTTAAAGAACCTTGTTTGGCCTGGCTGCTACTGAAGCTGCTGCCACTGATGCCCCCTCCATTTATGCCCCAAACAAACAATCCACTGCCAGCCTGTAATTCCTTTCCTTTCGGTCAATATTTTTTTCTTTTGCACACACACACACACACACACACACACACACACACACACACACACACACACACACACACACAAACACACACATATGTGTGTGACCATACCCTAGACACTAATAAAAGCCAACGCCCAGTCGCTCTTGTAACATTACGGGGACTCTTCCGGGATCTGTTTTCCCAAATTGCCAATTTTGGTTAACAGCTCTCGTTTGGGGATTTACTGTTTGTGTTGGTGTAGCTGATTAGCTAGTGACAAACAGACCTTGGTTGTATTCAGCTTGACAAAGAATCACATGCTGTCAGGCTAGTTGTTGTACTTGCAAAATTATGTTTACAGAGACAAAATACACTCACTGGCCTTAGGTGAAGTGTGTTTAGATATATAGATAGATAGATAGATAGATAGATAGATAGATAGATAGATAGATAGATAGATAGATAGATAGATAGATAGATAGATGGATAGATAGATAGATAGATAGACAACCTAGGCATACTTCAAGCAATAAAATATAAAAATACAATAAAAATACAATAAAAAATTGTGTGTTAAAAAGTTTTACTGAATACAGTGTCCGCTGTGGTTTTCTGCTGCTGTAGTCCATCTGCTTCAAGGTTGGACGTGTTGTGAGTTCAGAGATGCTCTTCTGCATACCTTGTTTGTAACAAGTGGTTATTTGAGTTCCTGTTGAACCAGTCTGACCATTCTCCTCTGACCTCTGGCATTAACAGGTCATTTTGGCCCAGAGAACTGCTGCTAACTGGTTATGTGAGTTGTTATTTTCTCTTTTTCTGACCACTCTCATGTCTACATGTCTAAATGCATTGAGTTGCTGCCATACGATTGGCTGATATGTGCGTTAATGAGCAGTTGAAACGGTGTACCTAATAAAGTGAGCGTATATGGTATCTCCAACTTAGTGACCAGCATCCCAGCACCAACACACAATATATATATTCTGGTCTATGTCTTTTTTATTCAGCAAGATTGAGACCAGGCCTCAATCTCCGTGTCTGAGCATGGAAGCCACCAGGAAGTGCATTAAGCCTGCAATTCACCGAAAATTCCAGCAGGGGGTGCTAAGTTTGGCTGCAAAAAAAATCTGCCCATTCATTTCAGTGCAAAATTTGAAAACTTCTCACTTGATTTATTACCTCAGAAAAAATTTTCAGGACAACATTATGGTCTCAACCGCTAGTAAAAAATCATCTTCAAGACAATTTGATGTCAATAGTTCTAATAATGGCCCCATTTAGAAGAAAATAGAAGATAAAGAATCGTATGATTTGGGGCGTGGCTACAGGTAACTGACAAGGCGAGCCGTCACCAGGAGAGAAGCAGAGCAATGCGTATCCACGGCAACGTGTCAATAAAGTTATATATAACGTTTTATAGATAGAAAAGAGGACGTCTACCGATTTGGTGTCATAACTTTGACCCTTTCACTGTATTTTCACTTAATGACCATTCATCGTTCATTTGAACGTTTTGTTCAGTAAAAATGTCTTGTTCAGCGTTTGGTTTGACTAACAGACACTCCAAGGAGTCGCTGCTCAGTTTTCTGAGGTAAGAAAGATACATTTTGTTTTTGTTTTTTTGCTAGCGAAAACTAACATCCCAGTTAATGCTCCAATTAATGCTAACATGAATTAGCAGCGGCTTCTCTCAGTCGGGTTGCCGGTGTAGAGAGGCGTGAAGTCAGTGTCGTCAGATCCCTCGTGCTCTGCCACAGTCCAATTATGGTCTGCTCCGCGTATCGGAAACAAGATGGCGAGATGAGTATAACGCTGAACTTGAGGCTTCCAACGGGCAGTCCACAAACCAATGGGTGACGTCATGGTGACTACGTCCATTATTTATATACAGTCTATGATTGAGGCTTGTGCTACCAATATTTTACTTGCTACTTGGTAAAGCAGTGTATGGTATCTGTTTTGAGAGTAGGTAACATTAGCATGTTGTTGCTAATTAGTGCAGTTGCGGATCTTGCATGATTTAAGACGAGGCGACATAGGGAAATGTTGTAGTAAGTTTTAGGCAACAAAATGACTTGGTCAGGATGAGGAAAATACCATGGTTTGGGTTAAAATGAGTAAATTTCTTACATAACTTAGCCTAGGTATACCCATGCTGCCTTGCGGGCTCAATTTCGTTTTGAACTTCAAGGCAGTATGGTGTCAATGGCCGGTTCTTAGCCGTTTTAGGGATCCAGTCACAGAACGGGGAGGGACAGCAAGAGGATGACGCGTACTATTGGACAGACGGAAGCTTGTACTTTGCTTACAGATCCAACATGGCTGCAGCAGATGCCAAGCTCTCTTCTGATCTAGCTGTAGACAGTGTTCTAGATAGTTTAGAGCCAAAGTTTATTTTAAAAGAAGAACAACGTTTGGCTTTACACTCCTTTATCACCACCAAAAAGGATGTTTTAGCCTTGCTTCCAACAGGATTTGGCAAAAGCCTAATCTACCAACTAGCCCCGTTAGTGGCTAAGCTAATAGGTTTAGCGAGACCCTGGTCGTTGTGATACGATTGGCTAAGAGCTATGTACAGATGCTTATGATAGACATTCGTGCGCAATGAACGGCTCTGGACGATCATAAACCATGCCTCCTCTACGGAAAATGAACAGGTGGTCTCCAGACTAGATCTCATTTGTGATATAGTTTGGCGTTAGCCAGACTACACAGCCCTACAAAGTCTAACTGCAGTAACTACGCAAAGGGTAAAACTGAGAAAAAATGCTTTAATGTTTTTTCACGTTTTTTAACTGGCCAGCCAAACAGGTTACATGTAGGTAAGTGATATGACACTTATTTCTACATGTATTGATGATGTTATTTTTATGCTCAAAAATCGTGATGATTTATTTGACCTTCGACCCCAAAAACGTAGTTACTGCATCACTGTAAAAGGTTCTAATAGTAATGCACAAACAGAGTGCAGTAACTGCAATATTGTTGTCTTTTTTCAGCTTTTATATATTTTTTTCAGTGAATAAACATTTTCAAATAGATTTTGTTATCAGTGTATTTAAAAGTCTTAAACAACTTTATTCAAAGAGTTGTGTATTTTAGACTTAATAGTATAAATAAATGTTATATTTTAGTCTTAATATAATTTTATCTCACTATTTTACTTAATCATTATCTAGATAATAATTTCCCATTCAAATAAACTTATAATTTCTATTATTTTTATGTTTAAATTAGTATAATTATCCAAAGCAGACCATGGTAAGTGCAATTACTGCTTGGTTTTGAGTTGAATTTTGTGTTTTTTATATCATTATTTCTCTGAAATAAAGCAAAATTGAAATCTAAAACTTTGTCACAAGATAAAACAGACATCAAGGGGTTCATTTTTAGTTATAACTGAATTTCAACCAAAAATGTAGTTACTGCAGTTAGACTTTGTAGGGCAGTATAACTATACAGCTATACATAACTTACATTAACCTACGTTACGTTATGTACGTTACATAATTGATGTAAGTTAAAAATGACTCAACATTGACTTTTGGTTTCACATGGGACGCGAGCCGTCGTCTCCTGGGTCAAAGTCCTGTGTTCGACCTGCCAACTCAACCTTTTCTTTACACGGACTTTGTCTGTCTTTATACTGCATCAACTGACTTCCTCCTTTGCTCCCTTTATAATTTCTACGACCACTAGCCTCAAATTGCTTCATAAGGAGCGTGTGAAGATTGTTGGTGTCGTAGTTAAAGCCTCGTGACTGCCACATCCGGTGTTGGAACAGCAGGAAAATATAATTCCAAGTCAGCTGAATGATATCATTAAATGAGGAGTGCATCAATGCCCCGAGTCTTATCAATCTTTGTACTATGAAATCTAAGTAAGATGAAATATCTTAGATCAAGGGGATATATGCAAATTTCTTTGCCTGATAAGATATTTCTTCTTAGTCAGCATTTTTTATTTTAGACTGTTTCACTGTTTCCACGACTTTTGCCTTATTTCAAGAATTTTAAGGAAAATATTCTACATACAGAGAAAAGTATTTGTAGCTGTATCAAGTATGACTTTGCTGGTTTCGAGAAATATAATGCCTATGCATGTCATTATGTCAAGATGATGGCTCTAGTATTTACCTAATTCAAGAATATTTTTCAACATATTGAGAAAATAGGTCACGTGTATTTCATTAGAATCAAGAAAAACGCACTTGTTATTAGTTAGAATACACTAATTCTAAGGTATTTGTGGGTTCATTGAGATTAGATATTTTTACTTGTTTTGGAAAGTCTTGACAAGCCAAATGTTCTTGTTTCATTGGCAAATAATTTTGCTATTTTTAAGCAAAATAAACTTAATTGTACTTTTTTTCCTTGTTTTTAAGAGCTGGCTTTTTGCAGTGTAAACAGCAGATGAGAGAGATGGGAGTGATTAGGACAAATTCACTCTGGATTGTTGAGAGCCTGCAAAGACCAAAGGAAAACACTTTGGCAAACAGGACGCGACAGGTGGCAGACAGAAAGTGACAAAGAATCTGTTTGGAAGAAACAGCAGAAATATCACTATTGTCTCAGCTTTTGCTTCACTTTGGCCTTGTAGCAGTCAGATGTGTCATACTGGCTGTGTGTGTCTAAAGGGAGTTGTAAAGCTGCTGCCTGGGTTCATGATAAGAGACTTTGAGGAAACAGCTCCAGCAATTTACTCTGTCTCACTTTGATCAACATCATGATCATCGGGGAGCTGTTGTACATTAAAAGATCACCAGTTTGGTTCTGCCAGCAAAACATCTTCTGATAAGACTTCCTACTTTTACCAAAATTCATGTCCAGAACTGTATTTTTCAACATTACAACAAAAAAAAGCTATGGCTGCAGGCATGAACCTGATGACCATGCAGCGATAGCATTCCCCTAAAGAGTTGTTGCTCTGCTTAGGGATTGAGCTGTTTATGCATATTGCTGGTGCTATTTCTGAATGTTTACAGCTTGTGTCAGATCCACAGATAAATGTTTCACTAAAACGTGTCTTCACATTACAGCACACATAATACCATGTGCTCCTATTGGAATCCAACACATTTATTTATTTACAGAACAAATAGCTCTTCTAATGAATTCCGTCTGCTTCTCATTGGTTAAAGATGATGATTTTTTTTTAAATTTTATTGCAGCTTTGTTTCTGATTTGCAGCCCCTTGATATTTGTGTGCACAAGGTGTTTGTGTATTGGCAGGCGGTCACAGGGTGTAACATCTGCAGCTGCAGCAGCATGGTGCAATCGTTCTCTCTTTGTTTACGTCCAAACTAAACAACTAACTACAGTGTAAGTGACCCCTTTTTCATTTGGATATGTTATATTTTCATATTTTCCCCCAAAGGACTGCATTTTTTTTCATTTGTCATCTACATGATGGGAATTGCTCTTGACAGTAGCAGGAAAAACTGGCGGAGTTGTCACTGTGTCAGTCTCCGAAGCAGCAGAGCAGACATAAAAAATAAAGAAAACCACAGAAATATTTTCCACATGAGTTTTCATGAAAATATTTGCGCATAAAATCGTTTTTTAATGAACCAAGTCATTTTCGAGATACACTGCAACCACCAAAATCCTAACAGCTTTCAGGAGACCTTTAAGAGTGTTAGAACAATAGGTTAGCTGTCAGTTTGACCCATGAAGTCCATGAAGGGTGAAAAGTAAGGCGGAGGGTCCGCAGGGTAAACAGAGGGGCAATGGGAATGAGAAAAATGAAAAATGTCATATTGTCATCTTTTTTTCACCATTTGAGGTTCGACTGGCACTTGCACTCATTATCCTTAACTGCTTATCCGAACCTGGTCTCAGAGGAATCCCAGAAATAGCCACGGATTTGCTTAACTCAAAATCCGTGGAATAGCCACGGAATAACTCAAATTTCCGTGAAACTGACACGGATGTCGCTACAATGCAAGTTAATGACATATCCCGTGGCTATTCGTGTTCCAAGTCACGTGACTTTCAAGGTCCCGGCGGTCAGAACAAAAAACATGGTGGACAGTTCTCTCATTTTTAGTGAAAAAATCATTTTGACTTAGTTTCTGCATAAAAATGGATTTTGATCACATTTCTAGCGAGAAATATATGTTTTATTTTCTAAATATTCACTCAGTGAATGTACATAATCACTTTGTATGTTGGAATAGCCACGGGATATGACTGTCATTAACTTAAATTGTAGCGAAATTCGTGTCAGTTTCATGGAAATTTGAGTGATTCCGTGGCTATACCACAGATTTTGAGTTTAGCAAATCCGTGGCTATTTCACGGATTCCTGTGAGACCATGTTGGCTTATCCGCACCCGGGTCTCTGGGGGCTGGAGCCGATCCCAGCTGACATTGGGTGAGAGGCGGGTACACCCTGTACAGGTCTCAGACTATCACAGAGCTGACACATAGACACAGACAATCACGCTCTCATTCACTCCTACGGGCAATTTAGAGTCACCAATTAAACCTAAGTGCATGTTTTCGTAAGCCGGAGTACCCATTGAGAACCCACGGTGACACAGGGGACATGCAAACTCCACACAGAAGAGCTGCAGGCGGGAGTCGGACCGGAACTGGAGTCTTGCTGTGAGGCAAGAGTGTTAACCCTCTGGAGTCCATGAAAACACCTGCATATTACTTCTTCATGACTTGAATACATAAAATGAAGCAACATGGAAACCTTGCCATCAGCTTCCTCTAAAGTTCTGGCTTGAAACTCCATGCCAGATTTTTTTTTTAATGATATTCGGCAAAGTAAAACTGGAGATATTGTCAAACATATTTAGTATAAAATATAGAACTAGATATTATCCTCATTTTACCTGTTATATGTTATATTTGTAACCTGTATTCATATTTGCAATATTTAAAATTCTGTGTTATGAAACATAATTTTAAAGATGAGATTTTATTTTTCCTTAGTTTCTTTTGGGTTCAACATTTTGATCAAGTAAGTCAAAGTTAAAAATTAATTATCAGGACATATAGGTGAGGTAACGCTGAAAAACGGATAGCAACACATGGCATGGTGAAGATCTTTTAATAGATTTTTTAAAGGACATAATAGCTCAAGATTTCAGAGGGTTAACCACTACACCACCTTGTAGCCTAGTGGGGATGGGCATATATATATATATATATATATATATAGTATATAGGTAGGAGGTATATAGGGTTGGAGTTTGGGGCTATTTTGTGTTTTTTTTTACTCCTTTTCATTCTGCCTGTATAAACCAGTAAAAAATATTTTCCATGACGTGTTAGTATCATTGTTTTCAGCACAACCTCACCTATATGACCTGATTATTATTTTCATTTTGACTTACTGGATCAACATTTTGAACACAAAAAAACACAAAAATACAAAAAACACATAAAAACACACAAAAAACAAAAGCAATTCCAAAAACACAAAAAAAAAAAAAAAAAAATCACACATAACACATAAACAGACGGAACACACAAAAAAACACACACAAAAACACACACACAAACACACACACAAACACATGAAAACACACAAAGAAATTACAAAAAACACACAAAAAAATAGTAAACACAAAAGATTGCATTATAAATGCTGAATGCACACTGCAAAATTAGAAAAATCTCTGCAAAAAAGTAAAATCATGTTACTACACTTGGTCAAGGTGTTTTTTTTACCTTTGCTGAAAAAGGGTTGAGGCATTAAATTGGACATGGAAACTTCTGGAAAAGCCAAAACTTTAGATAAAAGCTGACAGCAGGGCTCCATGCTGCTTCGTTTCTACGTCGTGACATCATGAAGAAGTTTCGTGGACTCCAGAGGGTTAAGAGATAGCACAAATGAGTTACTGAAAACAAAAGGCGTTACTAATGTCCCTGGTCCTCTGTATCTGTAGTTTAGGTCTTGAACTCAGTTCTTGTGAAGCCTCTATAGTGTTATCTTAGTGAGTTTCCCATCACTGGATGAACTAAAGGGAATAAAAACAATGAGATCCAAACAGATGGCTTCAGGATCACAAAACAGCACATGGATAAGTGTTGGAGCTGCACGTCCAAGTAAAACAAAGTGAAAGGAACACTGTAGGTCCCATCGTCTACATAAGCCGTGCATTACCTTCCAGTGTATTTGGCCAAAAGGATAAGCCACTACATTGTTTGCCCACTTAAATCAGTCAATAAGGAGTGATAGTACAAGTTCTTAGAATTAACTGCAAATGCAAAGGTCTCCCACTGTGGAGCTAATTTAGCAGAACTCATTAAGTCCATCATTGATCAGAATGATTGCTTTTTCTTGAAGACACGAGTCAGGTTAATAAGAATTGATCCAGGAAGTGGCATCACAGGCTTCAGGATCAGGGAATTACTCTCATAAAACAAGAGGTAAAGCCATTAAAGTCTTTCTGTCATCAGGTTTATTTGTCTCCTCTCTAATCTGAGGACCAAACACTCCTTCTGCCACGTTAAATCTGTACTTAAAGCAGCTGTAATCAATATTCTTATATTAACAATGGATCACATGGCAGCTTGTATGTGTGGCATTGTAATGACAAACCCAAGTCTGCAGTTCCCATCAGCTCTGCAGAGCTTTTTAGCATTTCACAGTTCATTGTTGTGGTTTTCTGTCCTGCAGCTTTACTGTTAAAAGACAGACAAATTAGGAGCTAGCTGTTGAACATAGTGGAGCGTTTAGCAGCTAAAAAGACAGATATTTCCCTCAGGGGTTTAGCTGAGATCAAAAGAGAGTGAAATTGCACTTGCAAAGCCATTATAGCTGTTCTTCTGCTCTGCCCGAGACTAAATCATCAGCCTTTCAATCCGAGGCGGTGAAAGAAGCTTCCAACAACATAGAGAATCTGTAATGGTGTGGATAAAGGCATGTCCATCTGTGAACAGATGAAGAACAGAGGAAGTGTGGAAAAAACTGAGGGATAAAGTTACAGTTAAGTCATCTGTCAATACCACACGTGGGGATCCTAATCCAGCTTTATTCACAGCCAGTCACATCCAACAGATGTTTTATATTTATTGATTATAGTTTGGCTTTCAATTCAAATATGAAGGCTCATGGACATAAATGTCATGGTGCTCTTATCCTGTGGATCACAGATTTCCACAAGCAGAGGTGCACCACAGGGTGCCGTTTTAGCATCTTTGATGATATGGCACATGTTGGCCCCAGTCTGTGAGGGAGACACTGCAACATACAACACAAAATCCAAAAATGTTGGGAAGCTGTGAAAAATGTGGGTTTTACCTCTACGAGTGAAGACTTTCACTACATTACACATAGTCAGTGGTGGATTGTAACTAAGTACATTACAAACTACCCTTTGGTGGTAGTTTGGAATGTTATTTTTGTGTGCTTGCTTGCAAAAGCACACTAATTACTATTCACCGGGACTATTTCTTTTTATTTTGCGTGTTTGCTTGCAAAAGCATACTAACTACTATTCACCGGGTCTATTTCTTATTTTGTGTGCTTGCTTGCAAAAACACACAAACTACTATTCACCGGGTCTATTTTTATTAGTGCCACGGCTTAGCAGCGAGGCACTCACTGCTATAGCAGAGAAGGTGAGTGAATTTAACTCTAGTCCTGTGAAATTTCAGAGTGATTGCACGTTAAGTTTTCGCATGAAGTGTGAAAACATTTCCATTTTTCCAAACAAATGGGGAGGACGATTTTGTCGTGTGTGTATTGCACGGAATGTTCAGAGGGCCTACTGGGGATTGAGTGATGATCTCATCACGCAGAGTGTAGAGGGAGAGAAGAAATTTAAAAAAAAATACATTTGAAAACTGCGCTCCACGCCGCAAATTCCACTCTACAGAAATAATTTATACATAGAAACGTAGGAAAATTTGTCTTCTCGCTCACAATCCTCTGGTAAAGCTGTCAGAGTTATAGTTTGGGCGTAGGACGCACAGATGCACCACCAACACGCACCAACTGCCCCATATTAAAAATGCAGGAAGATTTCTGAAAAAAGGAGATGTAACAGTATTTTTTAGATCGCTCTAACAAAGCTATTTTTTCATTTTTCTTAAAAAAAACATATGTAGACGTTCAGAAAGAACTCAGGACGCTCAAAGTGAAGTCGGATAAATGATAGCTATTGTGGTTTTGCCAAAAATGCTTTCTGTTCGAGGCCAGAATTTCCAGTTTGTCGACCTCTGGCTGCTCAGTGTGGCGGAACTGTCTCCACCGTCAGTTAATTTCAGTTGATTGCTCTGCTCTGATTGGTCGACTCCACCTGGCCACCTGGTTGCATAGCTACCAAAGCCCCCCCCCCCCCCTCCAACACAGACATTTTAACTGAAAACATTTTACTCTAACTCAGTGGTTCCCAAACGTTTTTAGCCGCGCACCCCCTTCTATGTCCCAACCGTGTTGACGCACCCCCAATCCCCCACACCTTCAAAAATAACAAAATGCAATAAGCGTTTTTATAGCCATATTAAAGGCGGCACGTTTAATCATGCTCAACAGTATTAAACGGTAGATAAGGTGTCAACGCACAGCATAACATAGGCCTGCATCAGACAGAATTCTCACATTAACAGTGGTTTCAGTACCACGGACAGCTCATGCGTAACAGAAAATGCGCAGATCATAGCCTACGGCAACCAGTTAGTGTGGAAACCAGTAAGGACACAACACCGGCCTTTAGACTTTCTGTTGTCTCACGGCAGTGTTAACTTGTACTGTTTAAGTTTGAGCTGCCAGCCGTTGTGAGAAATATGTTTTTATCAAACTTGGCTGGGTGGGCCAGTGAGTAAGCAGTGAGTAGGCCCATTACTGGCTAGGGCGTCCGCAAGGGACACTTATGCTGTTGTCTGATTTATTTAAAAAGCTGCCTTTTCATAAAATCTAAGTGCAATCAACACTTGTAGGAAGGTGGGCGGCACTGCCTTTCTGTGTCATGTTCTATAGTTAAGGGGACAGCTCATTAACAGTAAAGTTGGGGCCATAACTAAAATCAAGATTCTTAAATCTCCATGGGTTGGGTGATGATGCTCTGTGGGTTCTTACTTTAAGTACCCCTGGCTCATTCCACACCATAATTAAATTGATGAAAAAACTGTCATTGTTTATTCAATTTTAATGTGTGTTTATGTGTGATTATGTCTTACTCAGAATGATAAGAAGTATATTTGTAACCAGGACAGTGACTGCACTAGACACCTCAACAAGCCAAGAGGTTATGGTGAGATATTCTGTTTTTTCTCTCTTATTATATCACTATTTGATGTGAATACATTTAAAATCGTAACTATAATTGCACTCATGCACGTCAATAACTGTAACTAAACATAGTTATTCAAAATAACAAATTTCATAAAAGCTTTTCTTTCTCTACACAGGAATTATGACAGGGAAATGTGTTCCTTTCAATTCCACCACCAAGATGTGTGAGATAAAAGGATGGTGTCCTGCTGAGATTGACACCATCAGGCCGTAAGATGATACTGTGCATGTTTTAGAGCGCTTTTCACAAGGCTTTGCCATCAATGTTTTCTTATGTTATGCTAAAAACACATTGTTCACATTATTTTATAAATGTGGTTCATATCAGACTGCGTGTGAACTTACAGTCCTGAATTGTGACCACTGTGAAATGCGACATGACTGTTCAGCCTGAGGTCACACTGGAAAACATCAGATCTATATCCGATTTAGGATCACAAAGAGACCCAGTTCTGATTTGAAAAAAAATTAGATTCCATGTGATCTGTGTTGCATACTTTACAAAACAAAACAAAAACAGATACATATACATATAAGCAAAAAAACCAAAACAGATTTGGGCCACTTTTGCTTGCAGTAGCCCATGTTGTGTGGCAATCTGCCATAAAAATTGTCTGCTTTATTTGAGTCTATATTTTAATGTTCAAAATCCACACCCCAGTCAACTCTCCCTTGTTCAGCCAATAGGAATCTGGCATTCATTGACTTTCTTCTTTAAATACTTGGCAAAAAAAGATAGCTGTGTAACTTACCATACCCTGGACCAGTAGTTCTCAACCTTTGTGAGTCGCGACCATAGACTGTATAAAATGGTCGCGACCCCAAATTTAACATGTATGTTGTCTGTGACCCCCCCTCACTGAACAGAATCTCACAGTTCAGATCATACAAACTCAGTTGATGCGATGAATTTTGGACAAATAATGAAGCAGAGAACAACTAAAACATCTCTCTGTCTGTGCATTTATATATTTTTTTATATTTTATTGTTAGTTTTAATCTAAGTCCTTTGCTATAAGTTTAAAGGTCCATTCTGACCTCCTGTAACAGTCAGCTTCAAGCCAGAGACTCCTTGGAAAGTTATAACTTGCTACTTTGGGATTTGTCACAAAATTACCCAAAAAATAATCAAATTGACCTCAAAATGACACAAAATGATTTAAAAAAAAAAACATAAAATGACCAAAAAATGACATAAAATTAGGCAAAAAGGGACTCAAATTGATTACAAAATGACAAAAAATGACCAAAAAAAGACACAAAATGACCAAAAAAGACGTCAAATTACCAAGAAAGACACAAAATGACCAAAAAAGACACAAAATGACCAAAAAAAGACACAAAATGACCAGAAAAGACACAAAATTACCTAAAAAAGACACAAAATTACCAACAAAAAAAAAGACACAAAATTAACGAAAAACAAACCGGCGACTGCCACTGAGACCATGTGAACCGGCGACTGCCACTGAGACCTCACAGAGAAAATAGGTTTTCTCCCTCTTTGCTGTGGCTCTTCAATGTGAGGTTCTTTGTGTGGCCAGTGGGGAAGCTAAATAAAGTGGTATGAAGATTTATTATTATTATTGTTAATCATCCTTTTACAACAATATTTGTCACATAATTATTATTTTTTTAACATAATTTCATAAAAAATAGAATGTAGTATAAATTACTTTAAATGAGATTAGAATTCAAATTTAAATATTTCACCAGAAATTAATTTATTAGAAATGTGGGCTCATTTAGGATGTTTAATCCATCATTTCAGGACTGTCAAGAATTTATTTGCTTTATCCAATGCGACTTCAAGTTTAATATTATTGTGTGTCGAAATCTACATTTGAATGTCATTATTTGCGTTTGAGAAGATAAAAGTCATGTTAATTGCAATTATCATGATGTTATTGAAAATAATGTTAATATCATTATCAAGGCCTTGATAATCTACCATCAGTCAGCTTTCTTTGAGCAAATAAATATGCACTATTTATTTCAAGATTTAATGTTTTTTTTTAATGTGCTCCTCTCCAGGTGGTGTCTAAATATTAAGTCAGGATTAGCAAAACTATAGTATAATTTTGAAGCCTAAGAAGCAACCAAGTATGTAAATTCATGTAGTTGTTTATACAGATAGCTATTTGAAACGTTGGTATCGGCATCTCACATGCAACCTTTAGATTCACTTTTTAGTTTTAGACTTATCTTGTCTTTTCACTTTGTTTTTACATAATTTCATATGAAAAATACAATGTAGTATCAATTACTTTAAATGAGATTAGAATTTAAAGTAAAAAAATAAATATTTCACCTGAAATTAATATATTATTAATGTGGGCTTATTAAGGATGTTTAACCCATCATTTCAGGACTGTCAATAATTTTTTATTTTATCCAATGAGACTTGAAGTTTATTATTGTGTTTGTGGTAATCTACATTTGAATGTCGTTATAGTTAAGTTTTAGAAGATGAAACTAATGTTAATTGCAAAATTAATGTCATTGAAAATAATGTTAATGTCATTGAAAGGCCTTGAAAATCTACCATTGCTTTTTTTGTTTGTTTGATGTGCTTCTCTCTGGGTCAGGATTTGCAAAACTATCGTAAAATTTTGAAGCAACCAAGTAGATTGATAGTTATGTACACAGATAGCTTTCCCCTGAGACACCGGTGTTGGTCTCTTGCATGCAATGTTTAGAATTACCCTTTCCGCCCCCTCCCCAGCAACAACAATTACAAATATCACAAAAGTTTTGTTAATCTAAAAAGTTACCATCAAGATGTAACCTCTCCTTGGATGGAAGTGTGTGCAATGGTTGGTTTAAAAAAAAAAAAGATGATGTTTAGTATGATTTGCATGCAAGTCATGTATTTAAATATACATTTCATGTTTGCGTTTGTTGAAATGGAATACATGTTTTGTGTATCACTTTGTGCAGAATTAACAATTGAAGAATTAAAAAAAAAGCCTATCTTTTCAACTGGTGAACGGGGGCAAGTGGGTCCAGAGGTCATCCAGCTGTTCTTGGACTGTGGGGGTGTCTGTATTTTCAGAACCTGATGACACACAATACCAAATTTATTCATACTTTATAAATACTCAATTGTGAATTAATATTTTATTATTCAAAGGAAGTAGTTAAGACAGCAGATTATATTATCAGGCCATGTATGTGTCCACTGTGATGGGGAAAAAAACAAACCCATACCTTGTAGACTGGAGAAGGAGTTGTGGGTCCGTTATCCATCATCCACAGCCGGCTGGTTGACGGAGGTCTTTGAGGTACCCCATGGTCGGAAGTGGTTGGGCTAAGTGGGGCAGGATCTGCAAGGTCGAGACTTGTCCAACGCACTTACTGAGCGGCATCTTGGAAGCAGTGGTCTTCCTCGTCTCACTTGGTCCTGCAATATACAATAGCCTCTACAACAATAACTCACAAAATAACACAATAATATGCAACTGTAAGTGATCTGAACTAAATTAATTTGCTAACTTAACTGTCCCTAAACCAGCATAAAAAGCTAAACTATACAAACTAAATACTCTACTATAAACCTAACCTACTCCTTACCTAACCTAAATATAAATGTGCAAAAAATATGAAAAGTTAGCTTAGTCTGTCTTGAAGATGCTGGACACAGGAAACCTGGAAAAGTCAGAAAATACAGTGACTTCTATCCTATATATTGAGGACCACATGCTGAAAAATCTGCATAATGTGAAATACTTACTCTGATGTTAAACAACAACATGGTGATGGCTTCTCAGGTTTTAGCCTACAAAATAAATAAATACAACATGTTAATTAGACAGCAATACTTGTACTAATAATCTATTTTCTCCCATTCTCTGATTTAAAAATAAATAAATACATGATTAATACTAATTACAACATTACAAAAGCATTTTGACAAACAACTGAATGCTGAAGGTCAACGAAGAACTGGATACTCAAGTCAAGACAGGCTGCACCGCTGGACTGCAGGTCTCTGCTCCGTGTCAGGGCAAACCTATGGTTCTAACACTTTAACTACTGTATGATCATTTAGAAACAAGATACAGCATTTTTTTTAACCTTTTATTACCAGTGATGAAGCGTAGAGTTGTGGTCGTGAACGTCATGAAACAACTGTTGTTGTTTAGATGATGCCGCCACTACCAGCTGTAAACTGAAAAGGCACCCACATGGAGGGCTGGAAAATGACCAATCATAAGAGGCCCGGGGTCAGCCTTGGCCCCGCCCCCAATGTGTCAAAAGTCCTCGCTCGGGGGAGAATCTGCTTCACTCGGTTGCTGAATATGTGCGCGAAGATCAAACAAGTGCGCGCGGTAGTTGAAATCTGCGCGCGTGACACGAAATAAATGCACGTGCAGATGTGTTATCGCCTGCTCACTGTTGCGGAACTGTGTCCACCAGCAGTTCATTTCAGTTGATTGCTCTGCTCTGATTGGTCAACTCCACCTGGTTGCTTAGCTACCAAAGGTGTCAGATTACTCCGGATAGAGTCCCTGTTTAACTGTTGATTGATGACCCCGCCCCTTTTTATTAGCCACGCCCCCTTTCATAACTAATGAACGTTGGCCTCGAAACTTGTATAAGGTGTCAGATTACTCGGCATAGAGAGTCCCTGTTTAAATGGTGATTGATTACCCCGCCCCTTTTGATTAGCCACCTCCCCTTTCATAACCAATGAACCGTTTGTCCTAGAAACTTGTTTGAGGTGTCTGTGAACTCAGGACAGAGTCCCTGTTTAACTGCTGATTTAAGCAACGAGAATCAAGGGCCAGAGGCAAGCACACAATCAAAATTTCTTTAGAAATGTTCTAGTTTTTTTCATAACTGCCTCTATGGAAACAACATCCTCACTTACTCCACTTAATAGCTGTTCTGGGGCTTTCAGTCATATTGCATAATCTTCAGCAGCTTTTTATTTCAAACATTTCAAGCACTCATTATCCACGTAAGCAGTGGTGAAATGTAACTAAGTACATTTACTCAAGCACTGTACTTAAGTAGAATTTTGAGGTACTTGTACTTGAGTATTTCCATTTGATGTAACTTTATACTTCGTTTTAATTATCTCAAAATGTAGTAAAATAGATGCTTTAATAAATGCATTAAAAATAATACAATAATATATTTGGAATATATAAAACAATCTGAGTGGGTCCATTCTCTATAAAGAGTACTTTTACTTTTGATACTTTAAGTACATTTTGATGCGGATACTTTTGTAATTTTACTTCAGTAAGTTTTGCACGCAGGACTTTTATTTGAAGTGGAGTAATTTCACAGTGTGGTATTAGTACTTTTACTTAAGTAAAGGATATTAACACTTTTTCCACCACTGCATTTAAGAGACTGTTTTTTCACTCGTTTCCAGGGTAATGAATAAAGTGTGAAACTCTTGTCTTTTAAAGTCATGTTGTGTTGTTTTGCACTAGATAACTTTCCTCAATTAACTGTATTGTTTTGTTTTTATATGTACGCTGTGTGGTTAAGCCAAAGACAATTTCCCCATTGTGGTCAATTAAGTTCCAAACTGACTCCTGTTTTCCCCATCCATCTAAGGGTGTATACGAGTCAATTCTGCTTAGAAATAACCAGCAACAGACAGCTGATACCACACCTCCCCCTAGTGGCTGGAAACTGATCACCACCTCACACAAACAATGCTTTGAGCATTATGAGCATTATGCATTATGATGTGTTGTAATGTCACAATAAAGGCGTCAGCTCAGTGTCTGAAATTGAAATCACATTTATTGTTTGTTCTGGAGTTGATTCACTTAAAACTTAACCCTTTGTGTACAGTACGATTCTTTCCTCAACTGCATCTTTTTTCTTCATTTCATCTCACTGTCTTTTTTATACACTCATACACACACACACACACACACACACACGCACAAAACAGCCGGTTACACCAGCTGAGGCTAAAGGGAAGACTAATGCACCAGCCTGCATCTCACACAGCAACACAGCCGTAGACCTGCACGAGGCCACGGCATCTATCACCCTGTGAATGCAGGAGGATCATATCTCACTGTGTGCAAAGTGGTCCCCTTTAAGTCCTGCGTATTAGAGTCCTTTTGACACAAGGACATGACAATCACGTTAAAATGTCTTCCTCACGCTCAGTCACTCGCCCAGCTCCCCCCTGACCTGCCGCATTCTCACCAGCACCAAAGTTTTAGCTCCGAGAGACTAACGGATAAAAATAAAAAATACTCTAAAGATTCACCTTGCAGGACTGCAAATACAGAAATGCACAGAGCAATAAAAAATACATAGCATCAAAGGTTGAAATCAAATCACAATAGAGGAATTAAGATCACTTATTTTTTTTAACTACCTCGCTAATAGAACTGCTGATAGCTCTACTAGCATCAACAGCTTCTTAAGTACATGTAGTTATATAGTATGTATCTATACTCCATAAAAGGGTTTGGGTATCGTTTGGAACAGTCATTTTTGAACACTGGAACAAACTTCAAAAGGTCGCCAGCCTACATGGACCCTTTAGTTATTGCTTCAGTTCTGGGTTGATATGAACGCACTCTGAAGCAATGTAGAAAGAAACAGACGGCAGACTTCAGGAGCCCGAGGTCAGACGTGTTTCTGTGTTTGGACCGAGGGCTGGCAGTTCAAGAGCCCGGCTGGAAAGCAAGTTTGGTTTGTGTTCATGTTTAATTGGAATAATCTAAGTCTACAGTAACGACATGTATCCCATGAAGCCGCTCCGAGTCCTCAGCGGTGCGTGTGGTGGCGCAGATCTCGGCTGCTTCAGTCCATTGTTCAGTGTGGAGCCTCAGGGAACTCGGTAGCTGTGCAGAGTTTCCTCCACCATCAGGTCCAATGTAAACAGCTTTTACAGAGGCAAGACAAGGAAGTAAACAGACTCTTTGGCACATCCTAACACGACGACGGATGCATTTAAGTCCTGATCACACCACATACAGACAGGCTCCCACTTTCAGTCCACTTTGAGCAAAGGAGGTGTCTTCCTATCAAGCAGGTTTACTTCTGTCTTTCTCTTTAAATTGGGAAACAAATGCACATTTGCTATGTATGTACACAAACATACAAACTAACACACACACACACACACACACACACACACACATTGTGCACTTGTGTAAAAAGTGCACCGCTGACCTATTTTCAAACATTCCAGAGTTCTACTTTAGCTTTAAAATGACCTAGCTTACCACATTCAGATGCATAATCATAAATAAATAATAACTCGGGTTGAATTGAAAAAGGCAGGAAGAAAATGGCAACACTGTGAATGGAAAAACTTGAAAAGTGTAACCTTGAACGTTTTCCATGGTCCTTTCTCCAATCCAAAAAGGGACGTTACAGAACAACAGCAGCCCTGTCTGCTGAAAGCAGCAGACTGTAGAGTAGTGACAGGGTGAAAGGTAGAACTATCAATGGTATAGTACAGGGATCGGCAACCTTTACTATCAAAACAGACATTTTTGGCCCAAAAGAAAGAAAAGAAAAAGGTTCTCTGGCGCTGCAAGAGTGTTTTTTTAAGCCTTACAGTAAAGGTTACATTTATTAAGTCTAACTTAACCTTCCAACATTACTAACAGGTAGAGCCCGACCGATACATGGGACTGTTTTATTAGCCGATATTGGCCTGTCACATATATATTGTATCAGTTTAAATGTTTTCATTCAACACAGAGGAGCTAAAAGTAAAAGTCACAACACAGCTTGTGTAACAAAAGTATTTGCATTTCTGAACATAAAACAGCAAATTTAGCAAACCACTTCACCCATTCTGCCAATATGTGATAACATAAAGAATGGTGTTGAGATAATGTTACATGTATATATGCTATATCGGCCAAAATATCAATATGGGAATGATTTACTTCCTAACACGGTAGCCTGGCATCACCAGACTAGATCTTAATTTGAATTCCAAGGCTGTTTTCCCAAGAAATCAGAGTAATGGGTGACAGGTTTGGTCATAAAGTTTCTCAAAATACAGCTGAAAAGTACATTAAAATGTGTTTCTGAAAACCTTTGAGGAGAGAAACCGGCATCGCAGTAACACAATCCTGATTTATATTTGAACACGGATGCCTAGTTTGACAGTTTATTCTACATTTTGTGAGCTGAGCTGGACGTCAGTCATCCTATCAAACCCACCTGCTATGAGATAAACTGTTGATGGGGCCCAATAGAGGTATCTACCAGAGCAAATAAAACACGATTTTGGCAGATTCGACTGGTTTTTAGGCTCAAAAATCCAATATCGGTCGGGCTCTATTTATCGGACTAACTGAGCAATTATTAACATGTTTCTGTCAGAATTATGAGAGGATCCAAGTGCAAATGAGAGTCAGGACACTGAAGGAACCCAGGCTAGCTGTGGATTTGGAGTCCAAAGCTAGCTGAAATGACTTTAAGGCTAGCCACTGGTACTGAAGTTGGGGGACAAGGCGCCGGGCCGTACACGTACATAAGCTAGGACGCACATCTTAATTTACTACAATGTTAAAACTTTTTGTTTTTATTCAGTATATGAGCTACACATTTTTTTTTTTACAATTGAAGAATGTAAGAATCACTTTAGGCCTACAATGATAAATTAAATAAAAAAAGTTGAAAAATAACAATTATTCACTTCTATATATTTTTTGTCTAACCACAGGGAGCCAGTGGAGAGCTGCAGGTTGCCTTCCCCTTGTAGAGCGAATTGGGGCATCATGAGGGGGCTGATTGTGTATGAATGTGTGCATATAAGGTATCAATAAGTGCTTTAGGCTACATTCAAGCAAAATGTATGTTTTTTGGGAAAAGAATTACATTATAAAGTCAACAAGGGGGATTTTCCCTTTTTGTGCTTCCGCTTCTTGCTCCTTTAACCAATTGGAATTAGTCAAATTTCACCCATTTTAAACGGGCGTTTCAGTAAGTGCTAAGTGACAATGTCAACATTGAAAGTGCTTGTTTTAACACTAAGTGTTACCACGTTTGAAGTCTCAACTCACAAGACTAGTATGATTATTAATGTCATTTTAATCTCAGTCAGGACCTTTGGGTGAGAGGTCAGCGCTACCAGCGTGCTGATAGAAAATGCTCAAAGACTCACCGGTCTGTTCATAAAGGGAGAGGGGGGCGAAACTGTCGTAAACGGGGGTTGAAGTTTGATAAAGGGCTATGTTAACCCCTGAATCCCCCAGCGAATGGGAGGAGAGGTACAGCAACGGTCCACGTCAACACCTGGACATTCAATTATAACAAGGCAAACACAAAACATCAGTCCATCTCTCCTCATAACCTCTAACACTTTGAACAATCACCCATCCTTGTTGCGCAGATAAGCCAGGAGAGCTTCGTTCCCATGGTAACGGGACTTAGTAACAGTCTAGAAAGCTGCTTCAAAGGTGCTTGGGGCTCAGAGGGCTCTTTGGAGGGGAAACACTCCTCCTCAGCAACACTTTGTGAAGGCCAAAGGAAAGAAACAGATGGACGAAAAGATATTATAAAGGCAGGAAACTAAAGGGGAGGAGGGGGGTTAAATGACAGTGATAAATTTGAGCTTACACTGTCTGAGTGGAGAGGGCAAGAGGAGTTGGGGACAGGGTGGGCTGCTCCTCTGAGACCTTTACAATCTCTGTGGCAGTGACGGGCGGAGCACACTCGGCCAGCGGAGGCGTGGGGGAGCGGCTGTTTGGGAAGGTGGTGCGGGTCGGGGTGGAGGTGAGGGCGGGCGTGGTGGAGGTGGTACTGGAGGTAGAGGTGGAGGCTGGGGCAGAGGCCTGGAGAGAGGCCGGCTCGTCCACTTGGGGTTCGGCGGAAGCTGCTTTGGGCGCGGGAAGCTTGTTGTAGTTCATCTTGAGGATGTGCTGCTGGAGGTGTCTGATCCAGTCCTCCTGCACCGACAGCGGACCATGAAACTCCACCTCGCAGAACCTGAAGCAGACAGAAAAACATATTAAAGACGGGATTATTACGTTTTCACACAAAGAAATGAAATACAAAGTGACAGTGTTAAACTCAGTGACTCCCTTGGGAAGAGCAGATTCTGTTAAAACTTTTTATATCACTACTTAACCCTCTGGAGTCTCCAAAAGCTCCAAATCATGACTTCTTCATGACATCCAGACTAGAAAACAAAGCAGCGTGGAGCCCTACTGTAAATTTACCTCTAAAGTTCTGGCTGTAAACTCCATGAGGCCAGTTTCAGTTTGATGATGATATACCAAGTAAAACTGGAGACAAGCTCAAATATATTTTGTATAAAATGATAGAACTGGATGTTATATTCTAATCAAAGCAATCTTTGTTCACATTCGCAACATTTAAAATTCTTTATTAAGCATGACAGTGTTTTGAAAGTTAAAAAAAAGATTCAAAATCACATTTTATGTTGCACAAAATGACTAAAAAAAAGACACAAAATGACTAAAAAAAGACACAAAAAGACACAAAATGACCAAAAAAGACACAAAATGACAAAAAAGACACAAAAAGACACAAAATGACCAAAAAAAGACACAAAATGACTAAAAAAAGCCACAAAATAACTACAAAACACACAAAAAAGACACAAAATGACCAAAAAAGACACAAAATGACTTACAAAGACACAAAATGACTAAAAAATACACAAAATGACCAAAATTGTCCCACTAGAATAAAAACCAGAGTTGGATAACAGGATCACACACAATCACAAGATCACATTTATGTGGGTTTTTCTTTGTTTCTTTTTGGTTCAAAATGTTGATCCAGTAAGTCAGAATAAAAAATCAATTATTATTAGGTCATATAGGTGAAAATATATATACCAACATGGCATTTAAACATTTTAAGTGGTGTATACAGGCAGGATGAAAAGGATTCAAACATGGACAAAATAGCCCAAGACTCCATAGAGTTAAGCACTCATCTGTGTTGCCAAAAAATCCCAAATGTTTCACTATTCTCTATATAGTGCATTAGCAACTAAAAGTGGAGTAGTGCTCAGCAGGGGGTGGGGGTGGGGATTGGTGATGGGGATTATAGGACTATTTAAAACTTAGCCAGACAGTTCTATTAATGCTGCTGTCTCAAAATGTTAAAAGAAGGCCCTGAACAAACTACATACAGGAGGCCAGGGGAAAGGTTATTCAGTTTAAATGATATAAAGGTTTTATTTCACCCCCTCTGAACTGCATAGGATGAGCTTGTTAGCCAAGAACTTGTGTTGGAAGTGTCATACAGAGACGGGAACATTTGTACATGTATTCTGGGAATGAAAACTGATAAAACCACTCTGGGAAAAAGTTACAGACCACATGGGGAAGGGGTTGAGTATGACAATATCTAATGTCCAAGGTTGTGCCTGTGTTAGTGTTTGTGCCCACCAAGGTTATTAAAGTTAACGAAAACTAACGAAAACTAACGAAAACTAACGAAATAACGAAAACTAGAATTGAAAAATCATTTTTGTTAACTGAAATAAAAATAAAAATGAGAGTTTAAAAAAAAAAAACAATAACTAACTGAAACTGTATTTTTTGGGGGGGGTTACAAAACTAACTAAAACTAACTGAAATTATAGTGAAAATGTGCTTTGTTTTCGTCTTTGTCAACTTTTTTCATACGTAAACCTTTTTGGTTGACATGAAATCTATTTCATCTATCTGGTTTTATGACTTAATAAACACTTAATGAATTATAAATTAGGCTTAATAAATTATTGGGGCTGAGATGGATAAACCAAAGGAAATAAAGGAAACATTTACTGTGACTTTTTAAAATCTGGCACGCAACAAATACCCCATTACAAAAAACGAACACTAAAACTAATAAAAACTCAACTAAAACCAAGCATTTTCCAAAAAAATGAAAACGAACGGCTATTTAATTTCATAGGCTATTTATATACAAGATATTTTTTTTATTTAAATGTGCACTTTATGGAACTTTGATTTAGATTATATTATTAGCAGTGGGCAGCACATTACTGCACCCGGGGAGCTGTGCAGGGGGATTAGGCGCCTTGCTCGAGGGTACTTCAGTCCTTGACCTGTTGGTCCTAGGATTCGAACCGGCGACTCTCCAGTTACAAACCCGATTCCTAACCTCTAGGCAACAGAAAAAAAAACTTTAAAAAAAAAAAAAAAAAAAAAGGTACTCGTGTTGTTATACAGTATTTATGTTCACTTAAATAAACGGTTTCAATAAAACTACTTGTGACATATTTGACTTTGACTGAACATTTCCTCTCACTTTCAGATAAAAATATCAGGATACATATCTTATATCGATATTCAGCCTTGTAGAACCTGATAATGTAATAAATTCCCGATAATGTAATAACCCCGATAATGTAATAAAAATCTGCACTTGAGTCAATTGAAAATGGAATAAAACCTGATAATGTAATAACTTCCCGATAATGTAAAAAAGTGCATTTACCAGTAATGTAATACACTTTTTTTTTTTTTACCAATAATGTAATAAAGTATAACATTAATGGGAGGTTATTACATTATCAGGTTAGCCTTCATTTCGCAAGTCCTGATAATGTAATAATTCCCCAATATTGTAATAACTTAACAGCAGACCTCCCATTACTTGGGTTCAAGTGGTGATACTGTGTAGGCAACTCTAGCTCAAGAGCTCTAGCGCCACCAACAGGTCAAAGTTGAATGTTTATTAACTTTTGACCCGTTCATCCGTTTTTCACAAACGAGGTATCCATGACACACGAATGCATTCAACAGCTTCTTGAAATCTAAAGGTGCTTGTTGTTATACTTTATTACATTATTGGTAAAAAAGTGTATTACATTATTGGGAAATGCACTTTATTACATTATCGGGAAGTTATTACATTATCGGGAATTTATTACATTATCAGGTTCTACAAGCCTAAATATATGGGGATATGACTTTTGGTCAATATCACCCAGCCCTAATACCAATGCTGTCTATTCTATTGTTGTTGTGGCACTTTTTTTTTTTACCAATAATGTAATAAAGTATTAAAGTATATAACATTAATGGGAGGTTATTACATTATCAGGTTAGCCTTCATGACACACGAATGCATTGAACAGCTTCTTGAAATCTAAAGGTGCTTGGGGTTATACTTTATTACAATTTTGGTAAAAAAGTGTATTACATTATTGGGAAATGCACATTATTACATTATCGGGAAGTTATTACATTATCGGGAAGTTATTACGTTATCAGGTTTTATTACATTTTCAATGGACTCAAGTGCAGATTTTTATTACATTATCGGGGTTATTACATTATCGGGAATTTATTACATTATCAGGTTCTACAAGCCTAAATATATCGGGATATGACTTTTGGTCCATATCACCCAGCCCTAATACCAATGCTGTCTATTCTATTGTTGTCGTTTATTTTATTTTTTTTAATTACAAAAAAGAAAAGGCCCTGAACATTTTCTCTTGGGGCTCCGGGATGCCCTGCTGTATGTAACTTCACTCACCGGCACTTCAGGGTGTAGAACTTGCCCACCAGTTTGACCAGTGGGTAGGAGGGTGGTTTGGGCACCAGGGCGGGGACAGTGCCTGTGCGAGGGGGTTTAGGAGGGCTCTCTGTTCCATCTGGGCAAGACGGGTGCTTCAAGGGTCGACGTTCAAAACCTGAGCCAGAGGAGGAGACAAACGAGCTGAGCCACAATGCTTTTATATCAGTGCAGCAGTCCAGTAATGCTCTTTTAGAGTTATTACAGTCATTTAGTTGAAAGCCCATAAGGTGGAGTTTTATTTCAAACCAGGCGGACGTATAAACTGCTCTCTCTTTTCTCGTTAATTTCAGACTTCCAAGGTAAATTACGTACAAACATTCATCAATGCATCTGATGGAAAAATGTGGCCCTTTCTACCGAATCCAATTTCCAGCCACTAGCAAAAATAAGATTCCTTGTAATGAAAAACAAAATCCCTTGAGTTATTATAACGAGAAACCGCTAGAAATAATGAACAAGCATGTCAAAATGATGACTAAAACACTCAAAATGACTCATCTTTAAATAATGGCTTGAAACTTTCTCAAAATAATGACTTAGTATCACTAAATGATACACTTCCTCAAAAAGACATGTTGAAATAATTAATTTAGTAACTCAAAAATAATGAGAAAGTCATCTTAAAATTGTGACTCACTCATCTTGAGATAATCTAAATACCGGCTTAGTATCTGACCCAGCATCATACTAATTCAAGATTTTTAATTAATTCATTTGAGATACTGAGTGATTAAAAAAAAAATCACATACAAAGTCATTATTTAGTTACAATTTCTCAAAAATGAATTACAGTATCTTTTTTTCCATCAGATTGGCAGAAATGAGCTTCCCATGCCTTTGACTCCTTTCAAAGAAAATGTAAAAAATAATCCAAGCTACTTCAATGTCAAAAACAAAAGATAAAAGGCAACTCACTGTCAGTGAAAACAAAGGCCAGCACAGTGTTGTGACTCTTCCCAACATTTCATTTATTTCCCCTGATAAAGCACCTTGCGTTCAGTGTGTTTCTTTTATCATAACAGCCTTTTTATTTACCCTACATCTCATGTATCCTGCAGTTAACCTGCTCTTCTGTAGCTGCTGTCAGTCACCTTTGAGTCTACTTCATGGTGATCCTTCCAGGAGGTGTTGAAATATATTTTGGTGGACTGCACTGCAAAGGTGTGTCTAAAAACCAGATAAAAACACTAAATCTGAGGGAAATGATCTTGCTGCATGGACAGATAATTTCACTTGACAAGATTTCTTAAATTAGGATTATTAAATCTAGAAATAAGCATGTTGTACACTTAAAATAAGGAATTAACTCTTAAAACAAGATCAATTATCTAACACTTCTAAATCTAAAGGTTTTTTTTATCTTGGTAAGAAACAAATAATTGTCAGTGCACTCTGCTCAGGCCAGTTCATCGCTGCTTGCAGCTTTAATTGATCTTGTTTTAAGAGTGAATTTCTTATTTTACAACATGCTAGTACAACATGCTTATTTCTAATCGCCATTTAATAAATCTTGTCAAGTGAAATTATCTGTCCATGCAGCAAGATCATTTCCCTCAGATTTTGTGTTTTTATCTTGTTTTTAGACACACCTCTTTTGCAGTGTGACCAAATGACATAACCATCCCCAGAGTCACACTGTTAGCAGCTAAAGCGTGGCAAAAAACAGCCGAACAACCTCAGAGAATATCAGTAATTTGAGATTTTTAGACTCAAATAATAGTGTTTTTTTTCACAAGCTCTACCTCAACAAGAGTTAATTCACTTGACAATGCATAAAACTTACATTAGTGGGTATCAAGGTTATAATAGTTAACGAAAACTAACAAAATAACTAAAACTAGAATTGAAAAAACATTTTCGTTAACTGAAATAAAAATAAAACGAGAGTTTTTATAAAAACGATAACTGACTGAAACTGTATTAAACTATTAAACTAAAAATAAAGTGAAAATGTCCTACGTTTTCATCTTTGTCACCTTTTTTCATACATAATCCAGTGTTTCTATTTCTCCACCACTGAGTGTGTGTATTCCTGCTGTGTGGGCTTCCAGGAGAAGCACATTGTGCATTGTGCTCATGTTGTGCTTTCACTTGCACACAGTGAAAGCACAACATCCAAAGTTTAGAGTGTTGCACTGGTGACACTTTTACCATAATAACTAAACGGATTACGCTATTGGAAAAATTCCAATGTTTTCTGAAAGCTGAGAAGTTTCTCTTTACAGCCAACATGGTGTTATTACGGTAATTTCACTCTCGCTTCTCCTGGAAGCCCACAAAGCAGGAATACACACACTCAGTGGTGGAGAAATAGAAACACTAGACTATGTATGAAAAAAGTTGACAAAGACGAAAACGAAGGACATTTTCACTATAATTTTAGTTAGTTTTAGTTAATTTTGTAACCACAAAATATTTTTTTAAAACTCTCGTTTTCATTTTTATTTCAGCTAACGAAAATGTATTTTTAATTCTAGTTTTCGTTATTTCGTTAGTTTTTTTCGTTAACTATAATAACCTTGGTTGCGATTAGGGATGGGTACCACATTCGGTACTTTTATAGGTACCGAGTACCGATTCATGTAAAATCAAACGGTACCATGTTTCGGTACCTAAATGGCATTTCCTTCAAACTGATCATTGATTTCAACCTGTTTTCATTCGATTTTTTTGATTAACAAGCGTGCTGATGATCGCACTATTTAACAGGCAAGCAACACACAGGTTCTTGACGTCATGTTTGATAATTAAAGGAAAAATTACATTTGTATAAATTTGTGTTTTGTGTGCAATCTATCCTTCACATGATCCACTGCTACTCCTCTACAACCAGTTCAGCTTCCTGGATTAACTTTTTCCACTTGGATATCATTTTCCATCATCCTACCCGGCTACTCACCCAGAGTGGCTAGCTCCTCTGACAGCCGCTCATCCTGGATGTTATATTGTTTTGATATATTTTTTAAAGTTTATTTTTTGAGAAATAAATATGTTGAATTGAAAAATTTTGAGATTTTATTATTGAACAAATTAACATTTATTACCACATAAACAAACGCAAAAGTACAGTATATTGGTACCGTTGAGTACCGGTACCGATTCCCAGGTAGCGGGTATCGGTACCGTATCGGTTCAAATGTGAAAGGTACCCATCCCTAGTTGAGATGCACCTGTACATGCACCTGACTCAGTGACAAACATATGCTGCAGCCTGACGTACCTCTGGGCAGGCGGACGTTCAGCTCACTACGTGCCACCTGTGCCTGGAGCGGGAGGTTGCCGGCGGCGAGCCGTGAGGGGCTGGGGCTGCTGCGGCCGGGCCGGACTGCAGCATGTTGGTTGGTGGCGGCTTCACCCTCAGCAGTCCTGGAAGAGCCCTGGCTGACCTCGCGGCTCAGCGGACGCACCAGGCTGACGGCCAAAGAAGAAGACCACTGGGAGGAGGAGGACGAGGAGGAGGAGGAAGAGGAAGCCTTCTGCGATGAGATGGGGAGGATATGATCAGAATCCGTTGGCACAGAGAGAGGGGAGCTGCTCTTCTGGAAGAGGGGCACACATGAGTTTTCTAATCAGCACAAGAGACGCTTGAGCTGCTGTAATTACCCTGATGCTATATTAAACATAACTAGTGCTAATACTAATAGGGTCAGGCCATAATGCAGAAAATATCAAACATACTCTTTAACGTTGGTGGCATTAGTTATTCTAATCATTAAGGATTAGTTCGACATTATGGGATCAATTTATCTTATTGGAGTAAATATGATGTCGTTGCTAGCAGCTGCTTAGCTTAGCATAAACAGTGGTGGAATGTAACTAAGTACATTTACTCAAGTACTGTACTTAAGTATATTTTTGAGGTATGTATGGTTGGGTATTTCCATTTTATGTA
Source organism: Centropristis striata (assembly GCF_030273125.1). Classification (NCBI taxonomy): domain Eukaryota; kingdom Metazoa; phylum Chordata; class Actinopteri; order Perciformes; family Serranidae; genus Centropristis; species Centropristis striata. The sequence goes on along the minus strand of NC_081529.1, from coordinate 10,146,798 downwards.
ACTTTATACTTTTACTCCACTACATGGGTACTTGGACAGGTATGGGTATTAGTACTTTTACTTAAGTAAAGGATCTGAATAGTTCTTCCACCACTGAGCATAAAGACTAGAAACAGGACAACAGCTAGCCTGGTTCTGTCCCAACATCACAGCCTCTAAGGATAACTCATTATTACCAAATTGCTTTCTTGTTTAATTAGTCCAAACAAAGATGTATAAAAAATATCACATGGTGTGGTGTCACATGGGGTTCTGGACTATTTTTTGTCTAGTATAGAGACTTAAGCTAAGCTAATCGGTCGCTAGCTACCGCATTTTTTGCCACAAAGCTTTCTTGTCTAACTCTTTTAAAAAAAAAGTAAATGAATGGGAATAAGTGTCAAAATACTCCTTTCGGTAGATGGTGTTTACTGATAAATAATTTATAGAATACGCAAGACGGTTTATGTTATGGCACTACATCTGCATTTTGTTGTGCAAACCTGTGTTGGACAATAAACTTGAACCATGAAAATGATTGATTATCCCTCGCTAACCAAGCTAGGTAGCTAGCACTAATGTTAGCTAATGATGTAGCCAGTGGTGCAATGTAACTACCGTAAGTACATTTACTCAAGTACTGTACTTAAGTACAATTTTGAGGTACTTGTACTTTACTTGATTATTTCTATTTTATGCAACTTTTTACTTCTACAGCACTACATTTAGCTGACAGCTTTAGTTACTTTTCAGGTTTAGATTTAACACAAAAAATATGACATGATTTTAAAATGATTATGCACGTTTATAAATTAAACCACATAACATTATATTGTGTAGTTGAAATGAGCCCTACCTGGACAACAGTGAAACGCTGCTTACATAAATGCACCAAGAATAATAACACTAAGTGGGGCCATTCTGCATTACGAGTACATTTACCTTTGATACTTTAAGTACATTGTGATTCTGGTACTTTTGTACTTTTACTTCAGTAAGTTTTGAATGCAGGACTTTTACTTGTAGTGGAGTAATTTCACAGTGTGGTGTTAGTACTTTTACTTAAGTAATGGATCTGAATACTTTTACACCACTGGTGTGTATAAATCTCAGTAGTCTGCAAACTCTTCTTAGAATTCTCACATGTTATTACATTAGCAGGTTTAATGAGACTGGGCTTATCCAACATAAGGTTTCTACCAGGCCAAGAGCAAGGTTGTCTCTTTGTAGGACACTAGCTCATATTCTTTTAAAAACCAATCATATTTTATTGTTGCGTTTTTGCATGCAGGAAATTCTCTGTCATGTCATGTCTTTCATTTGGACCCTGCAAAAGTCTGCAAAAACATTCTGATGAGGTTTTGATGAAACCCCACCATATTAGAAAGAGGGTGTTAAGTGAACCACCATTTCCATTTAAACAAAAGCTGAACGTGCCCCAGAGGTCCAATCAGCTGCAATTACAAACACCGTGGAGGGTGTTCAGTGCTTTAAGGAATGTTTTAGCACTGTGGCTTAACCAATCAATATGCATCTAAACGCACTGAACAGTCATTATAAATATATAAAATGTATTGCTCAGTTCACTTTTGGAGGACTGGTGCTGCATCAGAAGGCTGCTGTGAATAATTCTGTATGGCATTATATTGCAGCAGGCGTTGCCTGTGTAACATTTTACAAAAACATAACAACTTTCAGCTCGACACTGACTCACTGTGACTTAAACTAGGAAAGAGACATGGTAGCTAATAGAGGTAGACCGATATATCGGCCGGCCGATATATCAGGCCGATATATGCGTTTTTTTACTTGTATCGGCATCGGCCGATACGTGTGTGGCTTCACCAATCAATTAGCCCATTTCACTGAGCCAACACCAGGCAAGGCTCGGTGAAACATCTGCTATTCTCTGATGAGCTGCTGCTGATACCAGAAAAAAGAAAAACCACCACCTCGAGGCCTAGAACAACATACACTATCCAACTGTTTTGTTTGTTTTGTTAATAAATGTTTCTTTTTTGTTTAGACTTGTGTACCATTTGTTATCATTGTGTCATTTTTATCATGTAAATGGAGGGAGAAAAGGCAATATCGGCTTCAACAATCGGCCCAAAAAAATCGGCAGCACATATCAGGGATGGGTTAAGACTGATGTCAAAATAATCGGTATCGGCATTGGCCTTCAAAAACCCATATCAGACGACCACTAGTAGATAACTTTCTGCATTGTTTTTTCCCCATTCATTCAGTAAACATGCTGTGGAAAACAATCACTGTCTAAACCAGATGCACCCTCAGGTACCGAAATTAGGTACCCATTGATTTAACTTCAATTGGTACTCTGTAGTACTGATGTAATAATGAGTTTAGCACCCGACAGTAGTTTTACACATGCAAATTGCTAAAGTAATTATGGATACAAAACTATACACAGGTCAAAAACTTCTGACTGGCAGTATATTATGGCTGCTGGTCTAAAGAGCCCTAACAATCATAAATGATTAATCCAATCAATTTGTTGCTTATAAATCAAATAAGAGTAGAATGCATATTAATGTAGGAATATAAATATGATTTGTGAGTGTGTTCTCCAATTAATTATTATTATCAAAACTGTTATTTTATTTAAAGTCATTTGATTTGTTGACCAAAATGTGACTATGTTTATATAAAATGCAATAAAATACAAATTACAAAAAAATATTAATAAACATTATCAGTTTTTTTGTTTTTTTACTCTTTTCTGAAATTTAATTGCAGCGCAACAACTTATACTTATTTTCAATATTGATTCATGTATCTAAAGCCTTCTCAATTAAATCATTTGGTCTATACCATATTGTGAAAACTGGAAAAAATGCCCATCACAATTTCCTGAAGCATCATATGATGTCTTTAAATTAATTATTCAGTTCAAACCCCCAAAATTTTGAGTTTACTATCACAAAGAAACGTAGCACATTTATTCCCTTATTTCAGCTGCACTGTGGAGAAACTTGTCTCTTCTGTCGGAAAAATGTAATTTAATGCAAATTAATTGTGATTAATCTAAAGCCTATATGTCTGTTGTAAAAGATGCTACCAGCAGTTCAGTGCAATAATTGCAGCTTACGTGGGCTCAATTGTTCAGAAAGAATAAAGCCTGAACAATATGATTACAAGGACATTTAAAAGGTGATCCATTCTGTATGTGTGTCACATCACAGCTCAGGGAAAAGGTGTGACAGTGACGCAAATGCACCAGAAACTAATTCAGGAGGGAAAGAAAGAAAATGAAAAAAAAACGTACGTTTTCTTCTATCAACAGCATGCCATAATTTATCTGAGGATGAAACATAAGCTGCCAGGCACCCTGGTTACTATGGCAACTATCAAGTCAATAGCTGAGTTGTTCTGGCATCTGTCCCTACAGTGATTTTTTGCCGGGTGTAAAGACACAGGATCTACAGTAAGGCTCAAAGCTGTTAGACAACACGTCTCTGAAGCTTTCCAAGACACAAAATGTCTGTCGAGCCACCAGCTGAGGAATGTTAGATCTCCGAGCATGACGCCTATTCAAAGATACTGCGAGGAAAGAGAGCGTGTCAGAAAAGTAGCACAGTAGGTTATGATCTTGTGTTGTATAGCTGCTGAGCTTTGTGGGAGGCACAAGTTCTTCCACTGATATTTTCTGGGAGAAAAAAAGCTTCACACCGGCAACAATATACTTTGTTGAAGTGTCAGAGGACAAAGAGGAAGCCCAGTAAAGTCTGAGAGCTCGGCTCTCTTAACCCATAAGAACCCAGACCCAGTTATCCTGAAATGAAAATTATGGGGGATATACAACAGAAAAGTGGACCACATAAAACACATTTATGTTTTTAAAAATATACTACCCCTAAATGTCTGAAGATCTGTGATGTGACATAGATGTTACATTGGGCGTTTATGTCTTAAGACCCATTTTTATTCCCTGGCTTTTTAACTTTGTGTGAGTTTTGTGGTCCTCTGTGTCTTTTATTTCTTTTACTACTTTTAACTACGTCTTTTATTTGTTTTACTATGTTTATCTGTTTGATTGTATTGTATAGATTTATACACTTATTATTCATTGCTGATTGTTATATGGAAATGTTTGTTTTGTTATTGATTCTATGTACAGCACTTTGGAGACGTTTTTGTCATTTAAATGTGCTATACAAATAAACTGGATTGGATTGGATTATGGTATTTATTTTTTTATGATATTTCTTATTTTAAAATGTAAAAAAACTAGACACATTTTCTGCTTACGGAAAAACAAATTTCCCTTTTTCTATGCATCTCCACATTTATCCAAATTGTGATATAATAGTGCTCTTTAACAACAAATGATCTTTCAGACTTTTTACTTTTACTTTTTAAGTAATAAAATAATAATACATCAATAATAAATAAAAACAAATAACCATTTGCCTTTTTGTTTGCATCTCCATAACATATATCAAAATTGTGACTTTAATTTGTTCGGGAAATACAGTCAGAACAAGTCAAATGTAATACAGGACATCCTATTAACGGATTAGAATTGTTAGAATTTAGCCTCATAACAAAAAATAATCTTTTTGAAATGAGCTACTTTTTCACATTTCTGTTTCCAGTCACAGCCACATTTCGGAGAAGTCACTTCCTGTCAAAGTCACATGACCACCACACCAGGGTGTTGAGTATGTGTCACTTAGGGATTTAATGAGTTAAAGTGAAGCATAAAGCTGAATATGGGAGATTCTAGAAGATTTAAAGTGTTTGTTACACGGGTGTCACCATGGGTTCTTATGGGTTAATAATCCACCTGCACTGACCCAGTCGCCACACTAAAATGAATCACCAACAGACTGCCCCTCCTCACCTTCTTGAGGGCGGAGCGGTTGCCCTGCATGTAGCTACGATGCATCTCCAACACCTTCTGCGGCCTGCTGCGCATCCATGCGCTAAGCGTCTCGATGGGGGATCCATTTACACACCACTCAGTCACTCCAAACTGCCTCAGGTGGGCTCGTGCGTGGCTCGCCAGAGCCTTACGGTTCTCAAAGTAGAAGCCACACAGCTCACAACTGGGATCTGGAAAACACAAGAAAGGGAGTAAAGAGATGAGAGAGGTCCTTGTAGAACCTGATAATGTAATAAATTCCCGATAATGTAATAACCCCGATAATGTAATAAAAATCTACACTTGAGTCAATTGAAAATGTAATAAAACCTGATAATGTAATAACTTCCCGATAATGTAATAAAGTGCATTTCCCAATAATGTTATACACTTTTTATCAATAATGTAATGAAGTATAACATTAATGGGAGGTTATTACATTATCAGGTTAGCCTTCATTTCGCAAGTCCTGATAATGTAATAATACCCCAATATTGTAATAATTTAACAGCAGACCACCCATTACTTGAGTTCAAGTGGTGATACTGTGTAGGCAACTCTAGCTCAAGAGCTCTAGCGCCACCAACAGGTCAAAGTTGAATGTTTATTAACTTTTGACCCGTTCATCCGTTTTTTCACAAAGAGGTATCCATGACACACGAATGCATTCAACAGCTTCTTGAAATCTAAAGGTGCTTGGTGCTATACTTGATTACATTATTGGTAAAAAGTGTATTACATTATTGGGAAATGCACTTTATTACATTATCAGGAAGTTATTACATTATCAGGTTTTATTACATTTTCAATGGACTCAAGTGCAGATTTTTATTACATTATCGGGGTTATTACATTATCTGGAATTTATTACATTATCAGGTTCTACAGTCCTTTTATAGAATATGATCATTACGAGATGAGATTCAGCATAATAAGAAACAGTGACTCACCCTGGTGTCCGTGCTTGTCTGGGGAAGGTTTTCTTTTGTAGGAGAAATCATGTGGCAGAGGTGAGAAGGTCTTCAGCTGATGTGGCGGTGAGTGGGCGCTCTCCGCTGACTGCGCCTCCTCAGACAGAGGCCTCTTCCCCAGTGGGGACAGCCTGAAATACTTCCCTGCAGGTGGGGTAGCAGATGTGGACCCCAGACCCTGCTTATGGAGCCTCGTTCCAGACTGCAGCAAACTGAGCGGAGATTTGCGGTATTTGGAGGAATGATAGGCTGAAACAGCCAGACCCTCTGCGGTGCTGCTGCCCCCCGTGTTCTCCCATAGCGGGCTGCTGGCTCCGTGGCCCGACTCCTTCTTCACCCCCTGGTTGGAGTTAGAGGTGCCGCCCACCCCTCTCTTGTGCATAACCTCCCTCAGGGTGTCTATGGGGGAGCCGTTGACGGACCACTCAGTGATGCCCATCTGGCGCAGGTGGGAGCGGGCGTGGCTGGAGAGGCCTTTACGGTTCTCAAAATATTCCCCGCAGAACTCACAGCGGATATCTCTTGTCGGCTCCACTTCATGGGTCATGGCTGTGAAAATAACAGAGGGATAGAGTCAACAGTCATGTTTCCATCAAGGAGTTTCTATGTGCACTTTGAAGCTTGATGGAAAAAAAATGGTAACGCTTTATATTAAGGTCCTTGTAATAACCATTAATTAACAAGTAATAAGGCCATTGTAAGTCCTTACAAGATGCTTATTAACATTATTGTGTGTTTATAAGCTTATATCAGTGTTAATAATGGCATTACAAACACCCATGACCCACCCATTATGTCTTTGCCATGCCTTTATTAATCTTATTTTGTTTGCTTATTGATATTAAAATATACTTTATTGCTCATCTATTATAAGTTAACTATAAGTTAACTATGCTTTTTGCAACTACCGGATCTAAAGGGAGAACAATGCCTTATTACTTGTTAATTAATGGTTATTAAGGGCCTTATTATAAAGCGTTACCAAAAAAATTTGATAAACTTTTGAAAATTTGATAAACTTTTGAAAATGCACATAAAAGTTCTCGATTAAAAATCATAATTTCACTTGACAAGATTGCTTAAGTTAAGATTATTAAACTTAGAAATAAGCAAGTTGTACGCTTAAAATAAGAAATTAACTCTTAAAACAAGATAAATTAAAGCAGTAAGCAGCGATGAACTGGCCCGAGCAGAGTGCACTGACAATTATTTGTTTCTTACCAAAATAAAAAAAACAATCTTAATTTAAGAAATCTTGTCAAGTGAAATTATCTGTCCATGCAGCAAGATCATTTCCCTCAGATTTAGTGTTTTTATCTGGTTTTGAGCCACACCTTTTTCTGCAGTGCAGACATGAGAGTGGAAACAATCGTCTCATCGAACTTGACGGGAGAGTAAATGAGTGTATTTTCCCAAAAAATGTAGAACAATTCCTTTAAATTGCTAAATGAAGCCTGGAGACAAACAAAGGATCCAAGTTACCTAAGTTGAGGGGGAACACACTGTCAGAGCTGCTCCAACTACAGTTGAGAGCTTCAGCAGAGAAGCCGGCAGATCTCCCCACAGCTGCAGGCGCGGTCACCTCCAGCTGCACCGGCTCAGGCTTCAGCTTCAGGATCATCCCGCTAGTCGACGTCGGTGGAGCTGAGCTCGACTTAGACTGAAGAGGACTGGAGGGGCGGGCGAAGGCGAAGGGGAGGCGACTGAGGAGGGAAGCCGAAGGAGACGAGGAGGTTGGCAGAGGTGAACGGGGAGGTCCGGGAGAGGACGGAGGTGGGGTTTTGAGAGGTTTTAGAGGAAGAGCGCAAGGCAGGCCCCGTCTGGCGATGATCTCCCTCAGGGTGTCGATGGGGGAGCCGTTGACGGACCACTCAGTGATGCCCATCTGGCGCAGGTGGGAGCGGGCGTGGCTGGAGAGGCCTTTACGGTTCTCAAAATATTCCCCGCAGAACTCGCAGCCTATTTCCTTTGGAGGTTCACCTAAAAGATTAGAGATGCGTTAACCCATTAAAGCCGGGAAAGCTGATACGTCGTTTTGTAATATTTTGAGTTTTTTTTCGTCCTATTTTCGGTCTCTTGGCCAATGATATGCATCAGAATACATGTGGGAGTGTTGCAATGCAACATGGGACTTTTCCAGAACTTTGAAATCATCACCAAAAAAAGACACAAAATGGCCAAAAAGGACACAGAATTACCAATAAAAGACACAAAATTATTTAAAAAAGACACAGAATTACCTAAAAAAGACACAAAATTATTAAAACAGACACAGAATTACCAAAAAAAGACAGGATTACCAAAAAAAGACACGGAATTACCCAAAAAAGACACAAAATTATTAAAACAGACACAAAATTATTAAAACAGACACAAAATTATTAAAAAAGACACAGAATTATTAAAAAAGACACAAAATTATTAAAAAAGACACAGAATTACCAAAAAAGACACAGAATAACCAAAAAAAGACGCAGAATTACCATAAAAAGACACAAAATTACCAAAAAGGACACAAAATTATCAAAAAAGACGCAGAATTACCAAAAAAAACAAACAATTACTAAAAAAAACTTCAGGTTTTAGGGGCTTATTTTAAAATCGCCCAAAGGTTTTACAGGCATTTTTTCCAGGCGTTAGGCCTAAATGGGTTAAACAAAAAGAGCATTACATATATTAGTATTAGAGATGGTCAGGTTTTTTGGGACCGATACACTGTAATAAATAATTCTTTAGTCATTTCATTTTACTTTGATAAAATGTATTAAATATAAATGCGTCCTTGATATTGAGGCAGTTGTTTAAGTAACTTTAATAGAAAAATGTTTGAGATAGAATCTACTTATTTCACTTCATTCACCACTTTAAATCTCATAAATCTGCACTTTTTTTTTTCTCGTAGATTTGCCACTTTAATCTCGTCAACCATTTATTTGAGATTTTTTGGTCACAAATTTGAGATTTTTTTTTCCACAAATTTGTAACTTTTTTTACCGTTAATGGGATTTTTTTCTCACAAATTTGTAACTTTTTATACCGTTAATTTGAGATTTTTTTCTCATAAATTTAAAAATATTAAATATTCACTGTAATAATATTATTATTAAATATATGTAATTTATATTTGATAAAATGTATTAAATATAAATGCGTCCTTGATTTTGAGGCAGTTGTTTCAGTAACTTTAATAGAAAAATGTTTGAGATAGAATCTACTTATTTTGACCACATTAAATATAATATTTTAATTGACAGTCACTTCCTATTGTTATTTTAGTTAGTTGTTATTAACTCAACTTTATATTTAATTAATAATATTGCATGCAATCTGTTGCCTCAATTTTATTGAATTTTATTAAATAAAAAATTAAAAAGTTTTTTTTTTTTAAATAACTAACTGAAACTGTATTTTGTGGTTACAAAACTAACTAAAACTAACTAAAATTATAGTGAAAATGCCAACCAAAATTCAAAACACTGGGAACTGTAAGAGTTAATAACGTTATTGGGGCTGAGATGGATAAACCAAAGGAAATAAAGGCAAAATGTATTATGACCTCTTTGAATCTGGCACCCAAGAAATACCCCATTACAAATAAAAACTAAAACACTAACACTAAAACTAAACAAAAACTAAGAATTTTCCAAAACTAAAAACTAAACTAAAACTAGCAAACTCACTCTAAAACAAACTAAAACTAATTGAATTTGAAAACAAAAATTCACAACGAAACAAAAACTAAAACTGAAGAAAAATCCAAAACTATTATAACCTTGATAGGTAATGCCCACTTCATGTAAAGGATTTAGCCTCAAGTGTTGAATCAATCCTGTGAACAGCACTCACTGTGTGGTAGGGCCATGAGCTCCCCGCTGCTGAGGCGGAAGACCCGCATGGAAGAGGACTTGAGACGCTTGGCAGGCGGGCCAAGTAAGGAGGCGGAGGAAGAGGTAGCTTTGGATGTGGACCCACCTCCAGCTGTGGTCACCTTATAGAGGAGGGAGGAGGAGGCAGAGGAGGAGAGGCTCAGCAGGGACTGCTTCTGGGAGGAGAGCGTGGTCATGAGGCCCCGTGGCTCCTCGTGGCTGTCCAGCTGCAGTGCACTGGCTTTGTGCTTGAAGTCGTCGGTGTCGATGAGCTGGTTCAGGAGGTCGATGGGAGAGCCCTTGGATTCAGAGTACTCCACCCCAAAGTGCCGCAGGTGGGCTCGTGCGTGGCTCGATAAGCCTTTCCGAGTCTCAAACCAGGCTCCACACAGCTGACAAACGATGTCCTTGTTGGGGTCCACCTCCAGCGCTGCACATGAAGGAGAAATAACAAGTGCTGGGTATCCTGCAAAAAGTTGATACTACCTTGATACCAGTTTTATCAAATCAACAACATGACCATTTAAACTTGTCCTTAACCCTTTATGGGGCACTCGATAAAATACTTAGAATTAGAAAATTCCAACCCTAAAGTGTTATAGAGGACATTTCAAGACTTTTACTTTTGTGACTTTTTTCGCCCCCATAGAAATATGGAGTGCACTATATAAGTGCACTCCATATTTCTATCTTCAGTAGGAGTAAAGTAGCTGAGAGTCATAAATGGGGTAGAAAAGTGACAGAATATTAAGACTGAATACTAAGAGGCCAGTATGCATTGTTGGTTTTGGTCTTTTTAATGTATTTTCCAACAATATGAAAAATATAGACTAATTCCAGCCTTGTCCTTTCAACACAAAGTACCTAGGCTGCGGCTCAGTTGGTAGAGCGTTCGTCCAGTAACCAGTAGATTGGAGGTTCGACCATGTCAGCCTACATGTCGAAGTATCCTTGAGCAAGATACTGAACCCCAAATTACTCCCGATGCTGCGTTCATCGGTGTGTGAATGAATTCCCAATGGTGGCACCAGTGTGCCCTGGTAGCCTTGACCAGTATGAATGTGTGTGTGAATGAGCATAGTGTGTATTGTAAAGCGCTTTGGATAAAAGCACTGGATAAAATGTTTCATTTTTATGTTGCAATTTAGGGTCAATTGAGTTATTATTATTATTATATTATCATTATTGTACTGATTGGTCAGATGCGATGTATCTGTGACGTAGCCTGATCTTCACTGAATAGCTGGAGAAATCCATGGCGAGGCATGGGGACCCTATTTTGGATGTCCGCTGATGTTACCAAATATGGTTATTTGCCCAGTAAAGGGTTAATTTAATATTTCTGCCTCTATGTGACCCACATAAGCACTGAGATCAGCGATAATATGGGCTATTTCTGTATAGTTATTCTTAATGCCTGCCACAATGCTGCCAGGTGATATTCTGACAAAACCAGACAAAGTCTCTTAGCTCAGACTCCAGCGGGGCCTCCAGCAGTGACCAGCCCACAGTGGACAGAACCAGATCCAGCTCTGATGGAAGGTGGAGAGCTCAGCGGGGGGCAGGCTGCTGGAGGCCCACGCCGTTTTGCCAGGACTGCTGGAGGGAAAGGAGGCACAGAAGAACCAGAGCCAGAACCAGGACTGAGCGAGGCAGACTGTCTCCCCGCTGCAGTAAAATTAGAGATCTTCTAAAAGAAAGCCTGGTGCTCATTTTGTCCACGGGCAAATATAACATTAGGGTACAAATCTCTACTTTTACTTTCCAGATCCCTTACACCAATGCAACACGTACTGTGGTCAACAACACACACACACACACACAAGTTCTGTTTCCAGTGTTTTTCCTGCATGCCTCTACGACTCTACAACAGTCTAACAGCAGCATTCTGATAACTCATTGGCTCACTGACAATGATAAGATTTATTCCTCAGTTACTAGAGGTGGGTGAAAGAAATCAATACAGCATAGTATCGCAATATTTTGCGTGGCAATATTATATTGATTCATGGCCGCCAAGAATCGATATTTAGCGTCGGCGGGCCGTTAGTATTTTCACCTTTTCTTATTCTTGAGGCCATAGTGGGCTCAATTTTAGCAATACACTGGTGATACTGGTATCATATGAAACTAGAAGATCTAATGAATCTATACGTCAGGATATTGTGTCGGGAAGTCTTCAAAATAACGCTGCAAAGTTCGGCCTTTTTATGCTTCATTCAAAAAAAGCTTAAGTTGAGGAAAGTTTGATAAAATGCTGCAGTTGTTGTCGTCTATACATGTTTGATATCAGTTCAGTTCAGTTCAGTTTCAGGGTTTTCCCTGGGTTTTTAGAGGTCTTAGGCAGGTGGGCAGCAGAAGCAGAGGGGTTAGCGTTCCTTGGCCTTACATTTTTATAAAAAGCATTTTTTTTTACCGAAAAATTGCGATTTCACGTAATTTTGACCACTATCATTACTATAGGTAACTAAAAAACAGACTCAATTTGCTTTAGTTGTAATTTACACTTTATTTGCACAATTCACAGCCCCTTTTGAACATTTACTTCTTGGATTAAATTGAATTGGTCCTGTAGAACCGCCAATTCTTTGACTGAATACTTTGTTGGTCAGTCTGTGGGTTTGACTCTCATTGTGGAGAAATAAAAAGACTGAAGTGAGATGAATAGACTGAGAATTTTATCTTATTTGGCAAAAATAATTCTTGATTGAATGTAATTTTGTGGACACAAAAACAGTTAAATCGCAATATATTTATCGCAATATCACAAAATGCTTCAAACTTAATAATATCAGGCTACCTATAACCTGAGGCTACAAAAGACTGTGGGGGAAAGACATTGGGAAAAATTGACCTTTTTTTTAGCCCATTAACGAACGTTGCAAATATTCCACTCAAGCAATTGTACCACATGCTGTGTGTAATTGCATGTATATGCATATGAACAAATAGGTATGTGCATATATTGTTTCTATGTTTTTGTCCTCTCCTGACCTCATGTTCCCAATGTTTGTCTATATGTATGTTTGTAAGTGGTAAATGGTAAATGGACCTGCACTTATATAGCGCTTTTCTAGTCACTTTGTGACCACTCAAAGCGCTTTACACAACAGACTGTGCTCATTCACCCTTTCTCACACACATTCATACTGGTGGCAGAGGCTACCCTAAATTGTGCCACCTGCCACCATTGGGAATTCATTCTCACACCGATGAACGCAGCATCAGGAGCAATTTGGGGTTCAGTATCTTGCTCAAGGATATTTCAACATGTAGGCTTCCATGGACAGGGATCAAACCACCAACCCTCCGATCGGTGGGTGGCCGCTCTACCAACGGAGCCACAGCCAGCTGTGAATGTATATGTTCTTAAACCGTAAAAAAAATAATTAAAAAAATCAATAATATCATTTCGTAACTCAAGTATCAGGATACATTGGTATCATGGAGCCTCTGCTGATTCACACCTCTATCAGTTATTACAACTTATAATTGGCTTAGGCATTTTTGGTACTCCATGGAGGCAATTCAGTTGGTGAATAAAAGTATTGAAGTACGGTATCTGTAACCAGCCTGTCTAATAACTAAACCAAGACTCACAGGAACATTGAGCAGTTCTACAATAGTGTGAGAGACACTTACTGAGGTTGAGAGGAGCGTCATTCTCCTGCGGCGCCCAGAGGGGTTTGGATGTGACGGTGGCCGGGGCAGAGAGGTTAGAGATCAAGCCTTTCATTCCCCCAGACTTGTGCTCGGGTGAGCGCAAGGGGGAAGACACAGGCAGCAGAGAGGAAATGGGGGCTTTCCTCACTACTGAGGGAGGGGAGCCAGAATGAGGCGGAGCTGGAGAGGCACCAGGAGAAGGTGTAGGCGTGGAGGAGGAAGAGGGTGGCACTGCTTTGGCTGCTTTGGCCAGGATGGAGAGAGGGATGGGTTTCTCGTCTAAGTCCATGTCTTCTAATTCCTCATCTTTCTGAGGAACAGACGGTGAGGAGTTCTTGGCAGAGAGGGGCTCCAGAAGAGATGAGCTTATTTGGCTGTCTATGTTGCGTTCCTTGGCGATTCGGTGGAGGAGGTCGATGGGCGTGCCGCTGCTCTCTGAAACTGTGATGCCCAGCTGGCGCAAGTGGGAGCGGGCGTGGCAGGACAGTCCTCGCCTCGTCTCAAACTGAGCTCCGCACACCTCACACTTCAAGTTGTGGACTGCAGAGGCAAAAGAGGCAAGAACAGTGGTAAGAGTTTATAAATAAGCCTCATCATATACATGTAATAAATGTTTCAAAGTAACTATTACCATGAGTCTCCACCAAGGTTATAATAGTTTGGGATTTTTCATTAGTTTTAATTTCGTTGTCAGTTTTTGTTTTCAATTTTAGTTCGTTTTAATGAGTTTTTACAGTGAGTTTGCTAGTTTTAGTTATTTTTTATTTTTTGGGGAAAATGCTTAGGTTTAGTTTCGTTTTTATTAGTTTTAGTGTTTAGTTTTTTGTAATGGGGTATTTTTTGGGTGCCAGATTCAAAGAGGTCGCAATACATTTTGCCTACATACGTTTAGTTAGTTTTGTAACCACAAAATACAGTTTCAGTTAGTTATCGTTTTTCAAAAAAACTCTCGCTTTTATTTTTATTTCAGTTAACGAAAATGTTTTTTCAATTCTAGTTTTCGTTATTTTGTTAGTTTTCGTTAACTATAATAACCTTGGTCTCCACCTTACAGACACGCCCCATTTATCCCAACACAATGCTGTTTTTCTCAGGCAGTACAAATGTGTTATTTTCACCTAATTTATTTGAATATTTCCACATAAATTGGGAATGACTGGAAAGCCGAGACTCTTGTGGAATCAATGAGAACAACTGTATTCATGTATGATGAAGTTAGTACCCATAGTAGCCATTTCATTGTAATGAAAGCTTTTTTTTAACTTTATAGTTTCAAATGACCTGCTGTGACCTCCAATTACAATTAGACTTTACAACCACAAACCAGAGACCTGGAGCAGTCAGAGGAGAGAGAAAAGAGGTTCAATTTAGCACCGAACCTGTGTAACAAATAGTATCAACTAAAAAAATCCTATAAAATAATACAAAGATATTAATTAATTCATTATCTTTAACCGCTTATCCGCATCCAGGTTGTGGGGGTCTGGAGCCAATCCCAGCTGACATTGGGCAAGAGGCGAGGTACACCCTGGACAGGTCTCCAGACTATAGAGACAGACAATCATGCTCTCATTCACTCCTACGGGCAATTTAGAGCTGCATGTTTTTGGACTGTGGGAGGAAGCTGGAGAACCTGGTGTGAACCAACGCTGACAACATGCAAACTCCCAAAGTCCACACAGAGTCGAACCAGCCGGAGTTGAACCAGCGACCCTCTTGCTGTGAGGCAAGAATGCTAACCACTACACCACCATATTATATCTAAGTATTTAAATTGATTAATTTTTTTTAAAGATATTTTTTGGCCATTTTTGGGCTTTATTGATAGAGACAGAGTGAAAAGGGGAGACAGAGGGGAAGACATGCGACACCTCTACCAGGTGTGCCACTGGGGCGCCCCTCAAATTGATTAATTAACTAAAATAGATTTCAGATGTATGCCTAGAGTTGACACACATGCTGGGCTGCATCTCAAATTAATCTGATGACGTACACCACTTCTGTGTGCATCTACTGTTGACCTTCTATCTCCCCTTAAAGCCCCCCCGCCCACCACATTAAGTGGGCAGAATTGTTCAGGATTCATGTATTCTTTCATGACTCTCCAAGCGCAGCATTAACGCAAAGTTTGCCAAGCGACAGCAGGTGGCTCGTCTTCTTTCAGAGGCCGCAGATATCCCAGGGGACATGTCACCTCACTTAGCCTCCCCGTCTACATCCTCACTCAGTCTGCCAGTGTTAGAGGTGCTCTCATTAGCTCCTAAATACATCTGTCTACCTCTGAGGGTTTCCCAGGGGACAGCCCTCTCTGAAGTAGCGTCGCCACTCTTAAAGGCAGACCTAAGGTCAGTTTTACAATTTTCCCCACTGACAGCTATGATAAGGCTCTGCTGTAGCAAATCCAATCCCCTGTCAACACTCTGGGGGTCAGCAGTCCCTTTTTCCTCCCTCACCCTTGGAGTCTGCATCCTCCCCAGGAGAGAGGCTGTGGGAGTCTGCGCTGCACAGCCCTGTTTTCCCGGGGCTTGAGCTCAGAGCATCCAGAGCTGGACGCTGTAGCTCCTCCTCATCCTCTTCCTCAGCTGCTTCCTCCTCCTCACCTAAAACACACAGCCAGTGTTCATGTAAGTGTAAAAAAAATGCCATGTTAATTATAAGTGACTGTGATAATAAATCATCTTAAAAATATATAATTATGTCTGATAAATCGGATATTTATTCCCATGCTTTTGGAATAAGTCAGCCTTTGAAAGCACATAAATGTATCTTTAAGTGCTTTGAGAATAAATAAAAGACGCAGGCTGACAGAAAAAAAACTAGTCAGTCTTGTGAGCTCATTGCCTATAATTTATCAGTCCTTGTAATAACAGCGCAGTATAACATATTCTGTAAGGAGATGCACATGAAAATAATTCAATAATGAAGCCCTGTCATAAAAAAAAGTATAAATGCACTACTGTATGAAACAAACATGGCAGTCTTGGTTCCCCGCAGTCAGGCATTCCTGGGACAAAAGTGCCATTTTCTGCGACAAATCGGTAAATCAAAAGAGACGTGGAGACAGACAATGCTTTTTGTCTGGTGGGCGGCTCTGCGCTTGTCAGTTCATCTCTTGACTGTAAAAGAGCGATGTGACACCTCGGAGCGCAGCGTTATAACACCATCTATTATAATGAAGACAATAATCAGCCGGCTATTTATAAAAACGGAACAAAGTAGCAAACCGCTAAGTTGACTTTGTATCCATTGAGGCAGAGTGACACCGAGCAACCCGACACTTGAAGTAAAAGTGATACTTCGATTATACTTCGTTGATCCGGATAAGTTGTAATAAGATTACTGGCTATCGCTGCTTTGACTCCATAAAGTTACCATGTTTCCTGAGCAATCTCCCTCTTAGTTTATTATAAAAACATGCATTAATGGGTGCACTTGAAAGCACAGCGTGTCCTCTATCAAAAATCAAAGCAAAGTAAAATGGCGAGGATTGGGCAACTGTAGGTAATTTTAGAGATCCTGCAGCATTGAAAATACTGGACGTCATCCCAGACGGGCACAATAAAAACCCCTCAGACATTAAGAAAAACTGGAACAACAAAATCACAACAACCAAAATCATCACTATTTATCCACGCGTGCAAAACGGGAACACCCGAAACAATAACAATGACCCGCTTTATGAGCTTTTGACATGCATGTCACTGGCTACCTGCATGGCTGCTGCGCGACATTGATTTTTCTTTACATAGTCTCACATGATGAAGAGTTTTAATGGCTGTTGTCTGCTACGATGTGACACAAGATGCGGCGGGAGGCGCGCGGTGCTCCGCCGCCGTGTGATCCGAGGGCACGCGGTGCACGGGAATTACAGCGCGCGGTACTCACCGGTCCGCAACCGCAGTGCATCGGACTCCGGCAGCTGAAGCCAGACAGTTTTCCGCTATTGTTTGGGTCTACGGGGAGGTGGAAGCAGCCATTTTGCCCCCATATGCACCGCTAAGCTAAGGCGTGACCAATCGAGTGGAGGCGGAGGTTGGGATAAATGCACCGAGTGCCACATCAACCGCGGGCATCAGGGACTCTCTCTCTCTCTCTCTCTCTCTCTCTCTCTCTCTCTCTAAACATGAACTAAACATATAAATTATTTATTTATTTATTTTTATCAATTGCATATTGCACTTTATTTTTTTTAACATATCTTTAAAAAGTTATCGAAAATATGTTAATAAAGTGTTTTTTGCTAAATCAAATCAATCAAAAATCTCTCCTCTCTCTCTACTTCTCTCTCTCTCTCTTCCCTTTTCTCTCTCTCTTTCCTTCTCCTTCTCTCCCCTCCTCCCTCTCTCTCTCCTTCTCTTTCTCTCCTTCTCTCTCCTTCTCTTTCTCTCCTTCTCTCTCTCTCCTCCTCTCTCTCTCTCCCTCTCTCTCTCTCTCTCTCTCTCTCTCCTTCTCACACATACACACACACACACACACACACACACACACACACACTCTGTTAGGGCTGATTTTCTCGACAGCCACCATCCTGATAAAAACACTTCACACAATGCACAGCGGTGTCACCCAGGTCAGGCAGTCCCCTTTTCCCAGTAAAAAGCAAACAAACAGATGCCTTTAAAACAACAGTAACAGCATCTAAACTCATATTTCTCCACTGCTTTATGGATTTGTAACATTCCTCTCCATCCCTCCAGGTATCACTACTGAAGTCTGTACACCCTTTAGTATTCAAAGTGCCAGATCTCCGGTGGTAACTATCAAAACACAGAAACAAGCAACAGAATGGCCA
Organism: Centropristis striata; assembly: GCF_030273125.1. Classification (NCBI taxonomy): domain Eukaryota; kingdom Metazoa; phylum Chordata; class Actinopteri; order Perciformes; family Serranidae; genus Centropristis; species Centropristis striata. The sequence goes on along the minus strand of NC_081529.1, from coordinate 10,128,639 downwards.
GGGGCCAGGTCCAGCGGTCTAAAGTGTCAGGACCCCCTGGCCTTCACTTGTAAAATGTCACTTGAAGAGACACATACCAACCAAGAAATAAAATAATACAACCGAGATGCAGAGTAACTACAAGGGAACACAATATAACTACAGAAGGGGCAAAACAACCACAAAGAGACCTCAGAGAGACACAAAATGAACACAGAGATACACAAGACGACTTCAAGTAGACATTGAATGACCACAGAGACACTAAATTATCACAAAGAGACACAAAAAGACCTCAACGAGACATTAAATGACCACAAAGAGAAACTCAAAGACCAGAGAGAGACACAAAATTATTTAAAAAAAAACATAAAATAACTCTTAAGTGTGGTAAAACAACCACAAAGAGACACAAAAAGACCTCAAAGAGACACTAAATTATCACAAAGAGACACAAAAAGACCTCAAACAGACACTAAATTATCACAAAGAGACACAAAAAGACCTACAAGAGACACTAAATTATCACAAAGAGACACAAAAAGACCTCAACGAGACACTCAAAGACCAGAGAGAGACACAAAATGATTACAAAAAAACATAAAATGACTCTAAAGTGTGGCAAAACAACCACAAAGAGACACAAAATGATCTCAAAGAGACATTAAATGACCACAAAGAGACACAAAATGATCTCAAAGAGACATTAAATGACCACAAAGAGACACTCAAAGACCAGAGAGACACAAAACGATGACAAAAAGACATAAAATAACCCAAAATGGGGCAAAACAACCACAACCAGACACAAAAATATAAAATAGACACAAAATGACTACAGGACAAAAACACCACAGAGACAAAAGAGATGCAAAATGATTACAAAGTGAGCCAAATCACAACAAAGCTTTTGATTTGCTCCTATGTAGGAGAAATAGTGGGTCCTTTTTAGAGGTCTGAGCCCAGGGGCCCTTTGTCTCATACTTTAAGGATGGATAAAAAACAAAAACTCACCTTCACACTCTTCTGCACCGTCCTCCTTCTTGCAGTGTTGAGGAGAAGGTGAAGGCAGAGCATCACTCAGCATCCTTTCACTTGTCTCCCCCTCTAGCTTTACCTCAATGATTCCTTCCCCTTCGTCCTCTGTTTCCCTCTCCTCCTCCTCCTCCTCCTCCTCTTCCTCCTCCTCGCCCTCCTCCTGTGAAGAGCCGGGGCTCCGAGGGGGAGCTGTGGGGATTACAAGATCGGGCCTGCTGGAGAACAACTCCCTCAGGATGTGGATTGGTGAGATGGTAACGTCCCAGTTGGTGATGCCAAAGTCACGGAGGTGGGCCCGGGCGTGGCTGGACAGGCCGGCCCGGGTGTCGAAGCCAGCACTGCAGAACTCACAGTGCATCACGCTGAATGTGTCCGGGTCAAAGTTGGCAACTGTGGAGAGCACAGGCAACACAAGTGGACGTTTAGACATGTGACCGAATGGGCGGTAGGATACTTTAGAACTGCCCCGCAAAAAAGGTGTGTCAATGCAAAGAGGTAAGCCGTGGAATTTGCACCAGGCAACAAAGCATGATTTCTGAATATTTACGCATCAGTATCATGATGTAGTTATGCAGTGTATTATGACACATTTTGGATAATTATCTACTAAATAGCAAAGCACAGAGCTACAAAAATAGCGGCAACATCAACAAAAAAATGCAAATACAGCGAGGAAACACGGCAGGCAGACAAAGCTCATTTCCATCAAGAGTGAATCTGGGGTTTGCTTTGACTTCCACTGACCCGGAGAGAAGGGTTGAATATGTGTTTATAAACAGTGAGCGATAATTTCCTGCATAGTGTGCCTTTAAGAGGAAACGTTCAACATTTGGGAAAAAGTCAGCTGCTGTTGGTCGTTTCATATTTAACATGCAAACTGCATAAAAGGTGTGTCTAAAAACAAGATAAAAACACTAAATCTGAGGGAAATGATCTTGCTGCATGGGAAGATCATTTCACTTGACAAGATTTCTTAAATTAAGATTATTAAATCTAGAAATAAGCATGTTGTACACTTAAAATAAGAAATTAACTCTTAAAACAAGATAAATTAAAGCTGCAAGCAGCGATGAACTGGCCCGAGCAGAGTGACCTGACAATTATTTGGTTCTTACCAAGATAAAAAAAAACTTCAGATTTAGAAGTGTTCGATAATTTATCTTGTTTTAAGAGTTAATTTCTAATTTTAAGTGTTCAACATGCTTATTTCTAGATTTAACAATTTTAATTTAATAAATCTTGGCAGCAAGATAATTCCCCTCAGATTTAGCGTTTTTATTTTGTTTTTAGACACAGCTTTCTTGCAGTGTGTAAATGACAGCTGTGGCATGCTCCTAAACTGTTTGGCCTTAGACTCCTTGGTTCAAAAGTTGGCGGTGAAAATTGTAAACAAAGCAACCTGGAACCGAGTGCAAACCGAGTACCTTTAATTGTTCCGTAATTTGTTTTGGTGTTCCGACCAAACCAATTTGGAGAGAAACGCTCAGAACGAGCTCCTGGTAAGGCTCCGGGTCGTCAATAATGTTGATAATGTTGATCCATTATTTACAACATGCAGCGATCAGACAGCTGTATAATCAGAGAAGGAGAGCCTTGATGCTCCTGAAGGTAAATATTAAATCATTTTGAGCAATATGTTGATAATTCTGCAATGACAAATTAGCTTTAGCTCAATGGTAGCCTACAGAGTGAAACTGAAGGACACAAATTCATCTTTATAATATTATCTGTGTACATCTCACACGCAGGTCGCCCACAATCCACTGTGTTTTGGTTCATTTCCTTTAAATGGGTCGGATTATGTTCAAAGTGCAATCAAACCACACTAGGGTCCATTTGGAAACAGACTGAGACACTCTCTGTAAGTGGTCTCAGACCGCTTGTTTTGGTGCACACCAGAGTACGATTGGAGCGTTCAGATGCAACCAAACAAACCGTAACAAGGATTTAACCGCACCAGAGTTAAATTAAAACGGACTAAACTTTGGGTTGTGAAACTTTGGGTTGTCCTCACTTTATACAATGGTACAAAAACGTTATTTTGTACAATATCATAGGAACCGTCTTGCATAGATTTTTTTATGTTATCATACAAAACATCATGAGAAAACGCTGGTCAGCTGGTGAAAGGGTTTGGTCCTGACTGAAATATGTCAACAAGTATTGCATGAATTGATATTCACTTTTTTACTGACAGTCATGGTCCCCAGAGGATGAATCCTGCATGAATCCTGAGTTTCGCTGAAATGTTTCCACAAACATCGGATGGACCGCCATCAAATTTGGTGCACACATTAATGTTGCCCAAATACACTAGCAAGTGTTTTGCTAGTGTATTTATTTATTACCTATGTGTATTTATTAGGGCCGGGACTTGATTAAAAAAATTAATCTAATTAATTAGAGGCTTTGTAATTAATTAATCGCATTTTAATCTCATTTAAATATTTGACCTGAGAACAGTGAGAAGTATTAAGTATTTTTTCATATGGATTTTAAGTATACCGTTGAATACCACATTAGCGTCCACGCTAGCTGCTATATGTTTTGCATTGAGGTGATACTTGAGGCTCGATGTGCTGCGGTGATATGCAAATTCCTTGTTGCATAGCAACACAACCATGCTCTTATCAACGCTTCCATCCATTGGTTTTTTGTAACAAAATGTCCCATCATCCACGGGGCCAACCAAAGCGCTCTCATCAGCTTCTTCGTTCATGTTCACTGTGGTTTGTTGTTGTCTGACCTCATGAACGCTAGTTGGTGCTCCAGTATAATCGGTCCACCTGAAACTCATCCAGTGAGAAATGTTCCACGGTGCAAAAATAAGTGTGATTAAAATGCGTAAATTTTTTTAACGCATTCATTTTTGTCTGTCTGTCTGTCTGTCTGTCTGTCTGTCTGTCTATCTATCTATCTATCTATCTATCTATCTATCTATCTATCTATTACGGTGGCCCTGAAGTGCAAAACACACCAGCAATTCACACAACACACCAGCAATTCACACAACACGCCAGGAATTCACACAACACGCCAGCAATTCGCCACAACACTCCAGCAATTCACCACAACGCGCCAACAATTCGCCACAACGCGCCAGCATTTCACCACAACGCGCCAGCAATTCGCCACAACGCGCCAGCAATTCGCCACAACACTCCAGCATTTCACCACAACCCGCCAGCATTTCACCACAACGCGCCAGCATTTCACCACAACTTGCCAGCATTTCACTACAACACACCAGAAATTCATCAAAACGCCGACACAACAAATACATTTTCGGCGCGTCGCAATTTCATTATGTCACGTGGAGTGTCCATGTAAAGTTAATACTTCATCTCCTCTCTGCAGGTAAGAGTTTTAGACTGCAAAGTGAGAAAGAATGACAGTAAAGTGTTTATCCTTCATATCAGCTCTCTCCGAACAAGCTTAATGAATTTACCATAAATATCACAATACGGGCGCACTACATATAAATATAGGGGCGGCTGGTTTGACTATGGAGAAGCGAATGACGGCAGGAACCAATCAGGAGGAGGATCAGTGTCCAATATGTACCTACCCTTTCCGTTTTGATGAATTGCTGGCGCGTTGTGGTGAATTGCTGGCGCGTTGTGGCGAACTGCTGGTGCGTTGTGGTGAATTGCTTGTGCGTTGTGGTGAATTGCTGGTGCGTTGTGGTGAATTGCTGGTGCATTGAGCTGAATTGCTGGAGTGTTGTGGCGAATTGCTGGTGCATTGTGGTGAATTGCTGGTGCATTGTGGCAAATTGCTGGCGCGTTGTGGTGAATTGCTGGTGCGTTGCGGCGAATTGCTGGCGTGTTGTGGCGAATTGCTGGTGTGTTGTGTGAATTGCTGGCGTGTTGTGTGAGTTGCTGGCGTGTTGTGTGAATTGCTTGTGTGTTGTGTGAATTGCTGGTGTGGTTTGCACTTCAGGGTCACCGTAATCTATCTATCTTTTTTCTTATCATCTAATCTAACAACCCCCGATTTACGTTCTGACCCTTCACCAGGTTGGGAATCACTGCTTTATGTTGGAATAACCAATTCTGAAAGCAGTTCAAATAAAGTGTTGGCCATCAGAAAGGTAATTTAAAGCTTAAACAGTGGCAACTATTGGATAGCTAATATATTCTATGGATTCTGTATACAAGGGTCATTGTCTCAAACATATATTAAAAATGCCTGAGCTTTTGTATCTCAGACAACATCTACACAGCCTAAAGAAAAATATACAACAGGACACTGACCTTTTTTCTTCTTCTTCTGATATGAGAACTTCTTCTCAATAGCATTGACTTCCTCAGGAGATATGAAGTGACGCACATTGTAGCTGACGCCCACACGGTTTAGGTGGCCTCTCACATGGTTGGCAAGCCCGATGCCATTATGAAATCGATCAGGGCAGTAGGGGCATTTCCTCTCCACACTCTTGAGCGCTTCCGAGTCCCCATCAATCTCATCTGGGTCTTCATCCAAGATGCCCTCTGACAGGAAACGTCGCACACATTCCTCGTCAATGTCGTCGTCGTCATCGTCACTGTCAATTTCTGCAGAAGCAGCAGTAACCCGGTTGCTCCTCCTCCTCAAAAAGAAAACCTTTCCATCTTTCTCCACTTCCAGCTTGTCTTCGTCCTTCACACACTTCTCAGAAGGGAGCGATGATGTAGCACTCTGCTGTGCTGGGCAGTCATCTATAAAGAAAAAAAATCCATTCTGAATAAACAGACAAATCCTATATAAACTTAAACAGTATGCTTACCTTTTTAGGTCAGAGCTCCAGTAGGGTTCCTTTGACAAGATAAAGTCCGTCTGAGTCAAGTTACTTAATAAAATGTGTCAAAGCTACGATTTCAACTTGGTTTTTTTTTTTTGATATTGACCAATAACCAAATTTGTCCTATTTATAATAATGACATTTTACTCATCAAGTTAAATATTAGTATCCCTCAACAAGCAAAGCAACAGCAACAACATCGCTACAAAGTGCAACAGGGCAAGACATATTATTAGTTATTAGTTTATTTGTTTACATGCGCTGTAACCAGTACATGGAAACTCAAGTACTGTACTTAAGTACAATTTTGAGGTACTTCACTTGAGTATTTCCATTTTATGTTACTTTTTACTTCTACTCCACTATGATAAAATATATGATACATTTAAAGTGATTAGATTTTTCAAAATTAAATCTGTAAACAGTTAAACAGTATATTAAGTAATTAAATGAGTCCTGTCTTTACAAAATTAACTGTCAACTAGTATTCTTACCACTACTATTGTATAACTCGTCCAACAAACTAATGTTAACACCGTGTGTAAAATTAGCATGCTAAGCTAGCTAGCAATGTTGTTAGGAACTTAACATAATGCAGGGCTGTACAGTGCTAATAGCTAGTGTCTTCACATTGTCTACTAATATAAATTATCATGTTGTGTTTCCCATTAATGAAGTGGTGTGAAGCTAGAGTCTAACGTCTAATCTTCAAACTGTATATTGTTTTAGCCGTGTACGTTAGCCTTGGGTTTAGCAGAGTCGGCAAAAGAACGCTAATGCCGGTGAATTAGCCTAGCGCTACCGTTTTAATGGATCAGTCACTTTCATCTCCTCGCTGTAAAACAATGGGGGCTGCTGATTTTTTCGGGGGAAATTACCATTTTCAACCGTCGTTATCAACACACCGGGTCCGGTTCCATATTTATTCAGTCCTTCGCAATAAGTCAAAGTACAGTAAAATTACAGATGTAGCCTATAGCACATGCTATATCAGTCTGTGCTATGGATGATTTACCATCTTAACACCAGTGACATCTTATTTTACATGTTTTCTAGAGTGTAGCCTACAGATGAGGTGTTTTTTGAAGACATGAACTTGAAATATACGGACCAAATGGTTACGATACTTTAGTTGTTCCTGGCTCGTGCGCATGTGCAAAGATGGCGCCGTCCATGGCCGCTGTAGCCTCTCTGTATGTTGTGGTTTGCTTGTTTTGTTTGTTTTGTACCATCCTTGTGTCCTTCCTGCCTTATCACTATTATTACTTACAGCACCTTTCAATCCCATTGCACTGTTATCTTGTCATATCATGTCTTGTCTTAAATGTCTTGTCTGTCAACCACATCCATGCATGACTGGCTATAAAGAATTCCAATTGTGTTTTACACTATATGGCAATAAATTGAACTTTGAACTTGAACCTTTGTCACTATAGTTACATTCCAGTGATAGAGATTTTGTGGATTGTGCTACAAAACTATCTAACCTCTGTAGCACCAGTGCTATAAGCAAAAAAAAGTAAATGTACAGCCCTGTACTGTATATATCAGTGTTGAACATAAAATCCCAACAGGCCATTATCAACCTATTTTAGTCTTTGTTGCATTTTGTGAATGGGCAGCCTACCTTGCGGAGGTATTACTCCAAAAACATTGCCAGTCCGCTCCATTGCTGATGACAGTCCTGGAAGCTTGTAAGGCATAGCAACAATAACTAAGGGGGCGGAGCTTTTGCAAACAGTCAACTGGAGTCGTGTTCAGTCCTCCTAGCAAATTCAAGTCCATATTATTATATTAACTTGAAGCTCCTTTTCGGTCTTCACCAAATCTGGCTTTTTAGCTGCTAAATGCTATTCTATATTCACCAGCTAGTCTCTAACTTTTACTGCCAGCTGTTTGGTGCTGGGCAGAAAACGTACAGTAGATTTGTTATAGCTTTTGTGCTGAAAAAAAGCTGCCTTCTAAAAACAACACAATAATGAGTCCACCAAAACAGGAAAAGTTGAAAAGTTGCAGGTCGTAAAGTGACATTTTTTTCATTTTAAAATCGCTTTAATGCTCAATAGAGTTGTGGGGAATTGCGTGTTAATTTTCTCTAGGTTTGCTGGGACTAGCAACACCTTTTACATTACATATTACATTTATAACAAAAGTTTTGCTGGAAGTAGAATTATGAACCTTAAACAAGTAGTTTTGGTGCTGACACCTAAGAAAATAATAAAAAAGCGATTGTCACACATATTTCATAGGTGCATTCAAATTTGTAGGAATAATACGGACACATTCATTATAATACGTTGGATCATATGTGACTTGTGTGATATATCGCTCCTACAGCCATCAGGCTGTCTCATTCTTCAAGAGATTCTACCAGACTAACTGAATTTCCCCTTGGGGATGAATAAAGTAATTTTGATTTTGATTTGATATTAACCTCAGCATTATAGTCTTTGATCTGACACCGAGTCTCACCTGTGTTAGATCGTGCTCTGGTGTGTGGTTTCACTCCAACAGGTGAGTCGGTGTCTTTTTGAGAACACTCAGTATCAATCTCTGTGCTCTGCTCTTCATCCTGCTCTTCTTCTTCACTGCCAGTCAGCTTGTCATCATCCAGAAACTTGGCCAGATCAGTCCAAGTCTTCCCTCTCCTGCTGAATCTCCTGTTCCCACCGCACTTAAAGACCACCTGGCTGGTGGGCCTTGCCGCAGCGTTTTCTGGCATTGTGCTGTCCTCAGAGGCAGTGACTCCTTGCTGGCTTTTGCCTTGATTTGCATTGGGAGAGGATCCAGATCCAGACCCAGAGAGACGCTCAGAATCCAGGGTGGGCTTTGAAATTTGAGCACCCGAATTAGACCTTGAATGTTGGCCAGTCTCCTCATCCTGCACCCCACCGATGGAGGCCTGTCCCGGGTGAACAAGTTTCTGGTGTTCCCTCATTACACTTTGACTGGAGGTCAGGAAGGCACAGTGACCACAGGCTAGCGAACATGATGGTGAACCAGGGGGCGGAGAGTCAGCCCGGATGTTGGTTTTTTTTCTGTTGTGAGTCTTGCTGTGATTAGCCAGTGCCTGGGGGGTTCTTGTGCTAAAGTTACACTTGGTGCAGACGAAGCGTCGGCGGCAGGCAGGCGCAGCTCGGGCCTGAGCCTGAGTTCGAACTGAATTCTGAGGAGTTGAGTCAATAACTGCTGGGTCTGCATCTGGTGTTGAAACTGGGGCTGGGGAAAGAGGTGGAGTTGTGACTATTTCTGGGTCTGACATTTTGCCTGGAATCGAGGCTGGGCTTGGATCTTGCATAATAGCTGGGTCTGAGCTTGTATGCTTCACCATCTTACTGTCAAGCTTCTCAATTTCTCTTGCCTTCCCGTTTTCATTCAGTTTCTCAATCTCCTCCAAAATCTTCAGACGGGATTCCTGGTGCCTTCTGTGGTGTTCGGCCAGTGCAAGCCGATTCGGCAAGTTCCATCCACACTCCATACAGCGGAAACGGCCACCCTTTCCTAACCGCCTTCCACACCCTGCACCACTCTGACAGTGCTCAACTATGTGCTCCTGCAGGTGGACCTGCTTTTTAAAGTAAATGCTACATTCCACGCAGGTGAAGATTTCTTTGCCTGGCTCTCGCCCCCTTTCTTCTTTGTCGCTTTTCCCTTCTCTCTCTCTGAACTTTATCGGTTCTTCCACCGCTGCCTCTCCAAAGCTGACTTCCTCAAAGTCATACACCCCTCCACATGGATTCGACTGTGCCGTCCCTGTTGTTTTTAATTTTTGAGGACTCCCTCTGGCCCGCTTGCCAGTCTCAGGCAATGTGCGCTTCAAGGTGCCAAGTCCGGAGAAGGGCCTGAGCAGCACCCTCTTCTTTCTGCACCGCTGAATGAATGTGCAATGAGCCCAGGGGGCAGGAGGGGGACTCTCGGGGTCTGAGTCTCCAGGGAAGGTGTACACATCTCTCTCAGGCTCCTTAGTTTCTTTTCCCTTGGGCCTCTTCTCTTCCTCCTTATTATCCGCCTCCTCCTCCATTTGGCAACCATCCTTTGGTTTTATTTTGGACAGAAACAGCTCGGCTCCCTCGGATACATTCCACACTTTGCTGTCTGACACTGTGAAAAGAAAACAGAGGAATTATGAATGGAAGGAGCCTTAAGATAAAAAGAAAGATATCAAGTGTGCAGGAGGATTTGGTTTCTTCCTTATGGTGCTTACAGTCTGTTGGGCCAAGCTGAGATGTATTTGGCTCTTCTGTCTTTGTGCTCTCATTGTGCCCCTCCACAGGGGTAGATGAGTCAGTCTCGCTCTGCAAGTGCTGCAGTTTTGCAGATTCTTGGTCATCTTCACTATCAAGTCTGGACAGCATCGGAAAGCAAAAGCATTACATGACATATTTGAACAAGTTAACGCAGCATCTCTGCCTAAAACAAGTCAACATTACACAGACCATGTGCAAGCTCTTATTCCTTATTCTCACACTAAGGTTATGTCCGTTTATGTGGGTTTTAGCAAACTGGGGGAGTTTTATGCTGACTCCAGTATTCGTAGACTCAGTATATTTGAATTTGAAGACTTTCAAGCCCACTAAATAAAAAAGAAAATACAGGATTATGTTTTTCTCCCCCATAATTTATTTCCTTGCAGCGTGGAAAATAACTTGAAACAGCATTTAGACCTTCAAGTTGGCAAATGAAACAGTAACGCTGTATTTTATGGGTCTGAATGCAATACATGGGTCTAATTTGGACTTCAGCAGTACGCATAGAGTTCAGTTAGTAAAGCAATAATTACAGTCAGCTAAGAAGTGTTAAAGGTTCTATATGTAACTTTTAGAAAATCCTTGTTATATACGTATTTGAGGCGCTAGGGTTTTGTGCTAGCTGAATTCCATGGCCGTTTGACCAGCCATTTATTTATTTATTTATTTATTTATTCTCCCCTGAAAAAAGCCTGGTTGCTGATTGGATTGAACGCTAAGCGGGATGTGTCCCTTTCATTCCTATCGAACTGCTCTTCGAGGATTCGTCTCCTCTCATCCATAATCATCGTCGCCATGTGCATGAACACAGCGACAAGAAACACATCAAGCTCCATCTCCGCCTGTCCTTCCTTATTGTTTACGTTTGGTGCGTCTCCTGTGTTAAATCCGTTGCGTATCTGACGTCGCGGTCGAAACTTTCGCTAAGCGATTACGCAACGATTTAAAACCATATGTCACCTCCGGAGTCTCATAAATCCCGCTGGGGCCCTTTTTTGTAATGGAGACACGCCAAGTGAATGGCCATTTGAGAGGGCTTGGCCTGAAACTTTCCCAGCGGCTACATCTTATCCAAATGGAAACGCACCTACGGTGCAAAGATGGAGCTTCAGTTAGCGGCTGTAGCAAACTCAAATTCAGCCAGCACAAAACCCAGGACCTGGAGTCACAGCAGCAGCGCTGGGTCTAAGACCCTCAGTGCTGGATCTAAGACCCTCAGTGCTGGATTTTGCACTGGTTGAATTCAAGTTGCGACAAGCCGTTGCTGCAGAATGTATGTAAAGGAAGGCAGGCATGTGTGGACACTGGGTGGGTGCCGGTTGTTTGTTGACTCCATTTCTAAGCAAACGTTAGCTACTGTTGCACGCTGTAAAGAAGCTGAAGAGAGGCATGCACACAAGGTAACATGCATCAACATCCCATTCATCGTGGTTCACAAATTGGGAGTTGGGATCCCAAAGGGGGTTGCAAGATAATCTGGGGGTAGCCAGATGGTTGTGGAGAAAAATAAAATCAAAACAAATTCAAAATAGGGTAACATATTTTACATTGGGAAATGTTTTCTTTTTCACAGCACAATGTGGCGGCTGTGATTCAGTTGGTAGATCGGTCACATACTGATTGGAAGGACGGAGGTTCGATCCCTGACCGTGGCAGCCTACATGTTGAAGTACCCTTGAGCAAGATACTGAACCCCAAATTGCTCCCGATGCTGCGTTCATCGGTGTGTGAATGAATTCCCAATGGTGGCAGGTGGCACCAGTGTGCCCTGGTAGCCTCGGCCACCAGTATGAATGTGTGTGTGAATGGGTGAATAGGGCGTAGTGTTTAGTGTAAAGCGCTTTGGATAAAAGTGCTATATAAGTGCACTCCATTTATGTGCATTTGGCAGCTTTCATGTGTAAAATTCAGTGCTAAACTTGTAAGTCACGAGGTCCAACACAGAGCAGGGTGCTGTCCCAGAAGGTCAGGGGGAGAGAAAAAGGACCTGGAAAACACTGGACAATGCCAAGTGCTAGCTATTAAAACTAAACTCCACCATAAACAAAGCATATTTTATTAATCAGGGCATTCACAAAGAGCAAGCAAAAACAGATGTTTATGCTGGTCAGTGGTCGCGGTTTTGGTGGGGTCGCAACTCAAAAAGGTTGAAAAAAAAACTACAACCGAGCAAGATGGGGCCATGTCTCAGTTTATAAATTATCTTACAATCTGCTGGCAATACAAAGTGATTCATGTATGAAAAAAGTTACACATAGAACCTTTAATGCAGTTAGCTTAGCTTAGCAAGAGACAAGAGGCACATGGCCTCAATATTTCTAAAATCCTGATTATCTGCCTTCATGATCTCTGTATTTTTTCACCACCAAACAACTCTCTACCCTTCCTCCTGCACCTCCTCCTCACCTGAGTCCAGAAGAAGGAGATCCTGGGCTGTGAGCAGCCAGACCATGAGGGTTAGAAAAGTGCTGTAGCTCCTCCTCTGACACATAGCAGCACACAAAACACACAACCACAGGAACATGACTTCACAGCTCAACAGCTACAGTCCACAGTCAAAGATACAGTGCATACTGACTGAGAGACTTCTGACTACATGCATAACACTGAAAACAATAAGGGGACAACAATGATAGGTACACTGATGGCATCATATATTAGCTAGATTCACTACTTTTTGTAATCACTACTGTGCACACTGCAAAAAAGGTGTGTCTAAAACAAGATAAAAGCACTAAATCTGAGGGAAATTATCTTGCTGCACGGACAGATATTTTTACTTTACAAGATTTCTTAAATTAAGATTATTTAATCTAGAAATAAGCATGTTGTACGCTTAAAATAAAAATAACTCTTAAAACAAGATCAATTAAAGCTGCAAGCAGCGATGAACTGGCCCGAGCAGAGTGACCTGACAATTATTTGGTTCTTACCAAGATAAAAAAAAAACTTTAGATTTAGAAGTGTTAGATAATTGATCTTGTTTAAGAGTTAATTTCTTATTAAAAGCGTTCAACATGCTTATTTCTAGATTTAATAATCTTAATTTAAGAAATCTTGTCAAGTGAAATTATCTGTCCATGCAGCAAGATCATTTCCCTCAGATTTAGTGTTGTTATCTTGTTTTTAGACACATTATTAAGCCATGTGTTACCATCTAGTGTTTCTTTCTCAGAGTCAGAGTCCCAGCTGAGGGAGGAAGGAAAGGCTGAGGACCTGAATCTCCTCTGTGCGCTCCTCCCTGCGTCTGCACTTGGCTGGGAGCCTTCGGTCTGCTTGGGGCCCTCATCCCCATCAGGGCCCCATTTGGCAGACATCAGGCCATCTCTCACATTTGGAGAACATGAGGACTGGATGATAAAAAGCACAGAAATGTTATTGTTAGATGATGAAAATGACCGTGATGACGATGATGAGGTTTATAATGATTTACCTGTAAGGTGCAGTTGATGAGGGTGGGGGTGACAGGGTTTTGTGCCGAGTTGGGTGGGGGCCCATAACTGGTCCCTGGGGATAGGGGTCGCCCTTCTGGCTCCATGGTCCCCCCAGAGAACAGTATGGAGTCCCACTGGTGACCAGCCTCCCTACATTGTGCAGCCTCCTCTTCTTCTGGAAACATGAAAACACACTTAACAAAATAAAAGTTTCTTAAAGTTTCATCATTTTTACTCACAGCCAACTCTGTCACCACTAACTGCACACACTAAATATTTTATAACACCCTGCACATTGTATGGAAAAATCAAAAATCATATGAGACAATATTAAAGTAACAGATCTGCAGAATCTGTCGTGCCTTGGCTGTCCTCCAGCTGCAGTTTTCGGACTGTCTGACCTATTTTCACAATATGTCTGGTCTTAAAGAATGAACCAGGGCGCTCAAATGGTTACATAAATAAGTGGCCTTTCTATTCAGGCCCATGTCCTCCCCTGCTGCCCCTCTCAAAAAGCAGGAAAATGCCCGGGTACATCAAGGTGTCCCACGGGTTGGAGTCTGGTGCCTCAGAGGACTTGGCTGGTATCGATCCAGTCGCTGTCAGGTGACTAGAACAACAATGCATCCGCGCACAATGCTTTTTTAAAGCCCAAACGCCCATAAGGTGCAGTTTTTTTTAGTGCAAATACTCACAGAAATCGGCCTGGTTTGCGGGTCGCAGTGAATCCTGGCTGTTCAAGCACCCTTCGTCATAGTTTGAGGACGGAGCTGAAGCTTTTAAGCCCCGACACGATGCTGGAGAGAGGCTTTCACTGCTCCCACGGACTAACTTGCTGTCCTAAATCGCCGCTCAGGTTTTTGCATGGATCCCTTGAAGATGCCAGACAGAGGACTCCATGTTATTTGGCTTGCAGGCACGCCACGGCAGCGTACGTAACGTCGACGGGGAGGGTGACGGGAAGAGTTGAGAGTAAAACACCAGAGTCAAGTTGAATAAGTTGAACTTTGACGAGCGCGGAGCTTTTATTCACATTTCGACAATGTGACGCTGATATGTGGAAAGATTTCTCCTTCAACGCGTTTTATTCCTGATGACATTTTATTCTGCGATGAATACCAGACTGGACGGTGTTAACGCATCACTGTGATGACGTTTATTTATGCCATACGTTATTTTATGGAAACCATGGAAACAGGTAAGCGTTAATTGTCAATTGTGGCAGTTTAGTTACAGTTAGCAGCAGTTTGGGCCCGATAATGACTTCTATAATAAATAATAAATATAAAACACTCCGCAGAAGTATCCCTCACTTTGAGGTAAAGGCCGCTGGATTGTGTTTGTCATTAGTTTGTGTAATAAAATTCCCTTAATGTTGCAAATCAATAAACGCTTTACTACTGGTTATTACATGGTCGTTTGGCGCCCCCCACCGGCCTGAGATGGAACTGCATGTTGTCTTATTAAGGGCAACTTTGGTGTTTTTAACCCTTTGATGCCCAACATATAAACACCCTCTAATGCACAACATGGGTCAAAAATGACCAGAATTCATTTCCCATGTTATTTAATGCTGGCTGTGTGTTTGAGTATCTTTCTTTTTTTATTACAACAGATCAATATATCAATATATATAATAGTTTTTGTTCATGAGAAGCGTAGTGATACAAAAAGTGATACACTAAATTAATAATTTGAGTATATGTGTAACTATGTTTGTCTTATTTTTAAGGTTTAACTTTTAAAGAGTTGTTAGAACCACCAGATTACATTG
This sequence comes from Centropristis striata, assembly GCF_030273125.1. Classification (NCBI taxonomy): domain Eukaryota; kingdom Metazoa; phylum Chordata; class Actinopteri; order Perciformes; family Serranidae; genus Centropristis; species Centropristis striata. Next base: position 10,113,384 of record NC_081529.1, on the reverse strand, counting down.
GAAAATCACATATTTTAACATTTGAGACTTATTAGAGCCACCAAATAATAATTTCCATTGAAAAAACACCAATTTAACAAAATAGGATAGTTAATATTTGTGTCTTCTTTGTGAGGTTTTAAATTGGTGATTAGTGAATTGGCGACAACATATTAACACCTTTTAATGCACAACCCATTTTATTTCATGCTGGCTGTGTGTTTGAATATCTTCTTTTCTTTTTTTTATTACAACAGATCATTATATCCATTTTTCCTTTCATACTTTATGAAGAAAAATAGTTTTTGTATTATTACATCAAGTTTACACACATGGGTCAAAAATGTCCTTGTACATTAGAAGCGTAGTGATACAAAAAGGGGTTTTATCCAAAAAGTAAGAAATGAAAACAAGATATTAGGATGTATGATGATCAAAAACAAGTTATTTGAGGAAAACCTGGAATACTGAATGATGAAATTAATTTATTGCAAAATTTTACTTTAACCCTCCTCTTATGTTGTGGGTCAAATTGGCCCATTTCAAAGTTTAAAAATCTAAAAAAGAAAAAAAATGTAAAGTATTTTTCCATAAAAAGAAAAAATGTAAGTGACACATAAAATTTTCCAAAAAATCAATGCCATGTAAAACCATCATATTTTATATGTAGGTATTTCCAATATACATAAAAAAGTTATAACATGCCTTTGTTTTATGAAAAAAGAGTGAGTTATCATCATTGAACCATGATCTGTGACAGGAAAAGAACACCATTGCACTAAATATTGATTTAAATGGTTAGTAATGGAGTTAATAATGAAATATAAACAGTGTTTATTGGGATTTTTTAGTTTTTGACACTTTTGTATAATTAAACATGCTCCAGGTTATTGCTGTTGCTGAAAAAACGAACACACAGGACGGTTAAGTAAAAGTATAAAGTATCAGCATGAAAATCCATGTTTCATTTACCTTACAGGACCTTTTTAATGTGCATGCATTTGCTTCTATTCATCCACTGTTTCTATTGTTTTTGTAATACATAAATAACTTCATGCAACACAGTGTTTAAAGAAAGTGGCTGCAACCCGAACATAAAAATTCAACAAATATTTATTATGTTATGTTTCGGTTTATTTCAAGACTCTTCTTGTCGAGTAGATCATGTTCTTTTCTTGACCTCCTAAAAGGAAGGAAATATGAAATGTGAGATAAAAGAAGTGAAGCAGTTTAAGTTAAATACAGTATGTTCAGCAAAATGACCAAACTCACTAAATCTGCAATAAAATGGACTCTTTGATTGATATTATCATATATGACCTAATTAGATTGTTTATACTGATTCATCAATGTGTAAACAGCATGTTACTGTTGTAGCTGGAGCCAGTTTTATATATGTTATATGCAGTTAGATATTTTACTCCAGTGGTTCCCAGCCTAGGGGCCGTAAGATTAATTAATTGATTAATGGTGTTAGAAAGAAAAACTTGGACGTTGGACAAATCTTTGCTTTTGAATTTGCACTGGAGAAATTGACCTCTTTGAGGTTTAAATCTGAATCCATCTGAGAAGTTCTGAGTGAAAATCTCTCTTTGGTGAAACTAACAACTTTAACAACAACAATCGGGAAAGTAAAAACATACAACATTTCCACTTTAATTGTGTTGGAGTAGAAGTATAATGTAACAAAAACATGAACAGTGGCGGTTCTACACAGGGGCCTACAGGGGCCACTGCCCCTGTTAAGAAGCCCTTGGCCCCTGCTGTGCCCCCTGTGTCAAATTAATAATAAAATTATCAATTTATAATGATAGACGACGGAACAATTCTTACCTATTTTTTGATCAAACAAAATCTAATTGTACACAAAAGGAACCCAGAATGTGTATATTGTATAATAGTTTAATTGTGCAATAAAAGCTTGTGTGTGTATATATAAAAAAAAAAATTCTCACTGTACTGCACTTTCAAAATAAAAGAAGTAATTGTGCACAAAAATGAGAAATGTCATTGTCGTACAAAAATAATGGTTATTGTTGGTGAGTGTCATTGTTTCAATCGATATATTTGTATCTTCAAAATATACTTAAATGAGATTCTTAAATAAGCTAAAATAAATGATTTGAATGCTTAAAAATCATATTTGCTGTTTTTTAATGTGCCCTCTGATTAAACACTGGCCCCTCCTTGGCCCCCACAGTAAAACTGGTCTAGAACCGCCACTGAACATGAAATACTCAATTAAGGTACAAGCACCTCAAGATGATATGCAAATTACCACAAGTCCTTCAAGATCCTAACACAATAGATTTTTTTTGTACTCTTTAATATGTTTCACAGCAGAGTTTCCTAAATTAGTGCCGTGTCGGAGATCAACACATAATCAAATCTAAACAGTCACAGTTTTAAACATGTGTATAATGTTTGTTGATTAGGTTAAGGCACCAAAACTACCTGGTTAGGTTTAGGGAAAATCATTGTTTAACTACATGATGTAGTGCTCTTATATATACACTACAGGCCAAAAGTTTGGAAGCAAGATCACATTTGTACAAAAAAAGATCATCATTGCTATACTTTGCAACAAAATAAACATGGTTATTATATAAAGAGTCACTTATTAGAACGCATTTTACTCTAATTATCAGGTATTTGGTTTTTTATTGCTTAGACTTTGTGTATCCTTCTTTCCTTAATGTATAAATCTGTTCTCTTGTTTCTTTTGTCAGAGATATGAACACAGTTGAGATTTATTGGGGTTTCTGTATCCAAACTCTCAAAATCCAAAGAGCTAAAGTGAAAAATGGAAACTGTGATTTGTTTTTTTTTACTTTTGCACTGAAGTTGTGACGCTTCCACATCTTCTCAACCCTAGAACTTATTTTCTTTTGTTTACATTTATTCAGTAATAGTCTGGTAACATTAATGTATACCTAAAGGTAAATTAAGGAAAATTGTTCAATTCAATAAAGGTAAAGTCTGATCATGTAGTAAACACATCTAAAAATCCAAAGAATCTATACTGGTTTTTACGAAAGCCATTATGAACAGAAAATTTAAGTTGCTTCCAAACTTTTGGCCTGTAGTGTATGATTGCAAAAAAAACATAAAATACCATAATTCAGCACTGACTTTTGGTTTCACACAGGACACAAACTGCTGTCTTCTGGGTCAAAGTCCTGTGTTTGTTAGACCCTCCATCAACCCCGAAATCCAATCTGTGTGCACTTTGTTGCTCTTTATACATCACCTGACTTCCTCCTTTACTCCTGTTATAATTACTAATAGTGGTGACGAGGTCAACACCAGGGTTATAATAGATTTGTTTTTTTCATTTGTTTTAGTTTTAATTTCGTTGTCAATTTTTGTTTTTAAAATGTAGTTAGTTTTAACACATTTTTAGAGTTTGTTTGCTAGTTTTAATTAGTTTTTAATTTTTGGAAAATGCTTTGTTTTAATTTAGTTTTTATTAGTTTTAGTTTTTTTATAATGGGGTATTTGTTGGGTGCCAGATTCAATAAGGTCACAATAAATGTTCCTTTATTTCCTTTGTCTGATCCATCTCAGCCCCAATGAGTTAATTAAGTCATAAAACCAGATAGATGAAATAGATTTCATATCAACCAAAAAGGTATATGTATGAAAAAACGAAAAAACGAAGGACATTTTCACTATAATTTTATTTAGTTAAAAAAAATAGAATTCTAGTTTTCTTTAGTTTGTTATTTTTCGTTAACTATAATAACCTTGGTCACCACCCAACAATAAACATAAATATGGGCGTAATAAGCTACTAGTCCAAACAACCTATGGGGTCATTTTTCTGTCGAGTGCAGTCCTTGAATACTGTATTTACACATACTATTCAACAAAGAGAACTTTATGCCAGAAATACTGCAAGAACCATCAGTGTGGTAATGTGGAAAACAAAATAGAGTGCTGCTACAAATACCAAGGTGTTCTTGCAATCATAAGCCCTACCCTGTCTGTCATGACATGTCCAAACAGGAGGGTAAAGAGAGGTTTTGAGGGATATCACACCCTGAGGAAAAATGGCTGTACAGTCTTGCATCAGGGTATTAAGGGCAGTTTAAAGAGATCAGCTCACCCCAAAGTGTTCCCAGCTCCTGATCTCATTATAGAGAGCTTCACCGGGGCAGGAAGTGTTCACCACCTGTCTGTGCCCCTGCAGGGTGAAGTTGGCTACCAGTCTCCCCCCGCCGACAGCGCAGGACGCCAGCTGATCTCTCACCAGCCCCATGGAATGCTGGGAGGGCAGATGGGTGGCGTAGTCTCCGATGAAGGAAACCCCGTAGCCTATGGAGTTGTGTCCCAGGGTGTGGGCCCCCTGCCAGAGCCAGCCTCGGCCCTCATACATGTGCCCGTCAGAACCTGCCACAAAGCTTAGGAGAGCAAAAAAGCTTAGACATTTGTAAGTTTGGTGCTAAATTCCTCATATGTGCAGAATATTTAACATGAGACTGAAAGTCTCACTGCTCGTACCGAGGGAAGAAACCTGCCAACTCCATTATCTATAATGTTTATCAGTTAATCGATTAATCGCTAAAAGCCTGTTTTGATAACATACGCTTTTATTTTGAAAGGATGAAAAGAGACTTCCTGTCGATCGTAAAACTAACTCATCTGAGATGATTTTTTGTTTTTTGGAAATGCTTAGTTTTAGTTTAGTTTTTATTAGTTTTAGTGTTAGTTTGAGGTTTTTTTGTAATGGGGTATTTGTTGGGTGTCAGATTTAAAAAAGTTACAATAAATGTTTATGGTTTAATCTTTATTTCCTTTGTCTGATCCATCTCAGCCCCAATAAGTTTATTAAGTCATAAAACCAGATAGATGAAATAGATTTCATATCAACCAAAAAGGTTTACGTATGAGAAAAGTTGACAAAGACGAAAACGAAGAACATTTTCACTATAATTTTAGTTAGTTTTAGTTAGTTTTGTAACCACAAAATACAGTTTCAGTTAGTTATTGTTTTTTTTTTTAAAAACTCGTTTTTGTTTTTATTTCAGTTAACGAAAATGTTTTTTCAATTCTAGTTTTCGTTATTTCGTTAGTTTTCATTGACTATAATAACCTTGGTCACCACCCAACAATAAACATAAATATGGGCTTAATAAGTTGCTAGTCCAAACGATCTATGAGGTTATTGCAACTTTCAGTTTGCAAACTAAAGCTTTATCCAACTTAATTCTCAGCTCATTGGATTATTAACGTACGGCCAAAAAACCGAACGGTCAGCGTGTTTCAGTTCAGGGAGTTCTGATAAGCAGTTATAGATAAACTTAAATTTAAAAAATACACAGATCAATTAAAAATACTATGTGATGGACCAAATTCTTAACGACCATTAATGGATCATGGATGAATTCTTCCCATCCCTACTAGTACCTGTATCCTATGTCGTCCCAGCCTCTGTCCTCCTGGTGGAAGCGCTGCATGGAGCGCATGTCTGCAGAGCACTGCTCAAAGGTCAGGCAGGGTTTTCCCGGGCTGTGAGTGTGGTGGATGTACATGAAGGAGAGAGGAAGAGACAGGTTGGTGGGGGTTCCTTTGTACGGCTTTGCACCCCACATGCAGCGAGGTATGATGGGTGGGCACTCTGAAACAGGTTAACAAGAGACAAGAGCTGCTCAGTAATGTAAAGTGAATTCAGTACAGGGTGTGCAGACTTTATTGTCCCGAGTTTGAAAGGCAGAGAGAATTTTTTTACTTTGGTTTGAATTGTTATTGTTATTGTTAGACAAAAAAGGACTGTAAAGAAACCAAAACAACGAGATGCAAAACCAACAGCAGAACAGCTGCAAAGAGATTCAAAATTAAAACGGGGCAAAATGAGCACAAAGAGACACAAAACAATTACAAAGTGATTGATAATGACCGCAAAGAGACATTGAGGTGTGAAACAGCTGCTCAAGAGACACAAATATAGTAACAACGACTATGAATGGGGGCAAAACAACCACAAAGATACACAAAACAACTACAAAGAGATGCAAAATGACAATAAAGAGACACAAAAAGACTTGAAAGAGACCAAAACAATCACAACACTCGCAAAACAGCTGCAAAGAGACTCACGACAACAAAGAAGCACAAAACAACCACAGAAAAACAAAAGGATTGAAACGATTACTGCAAAGAGAAACCCACAACCCACAACTAAGAAAAAAAAGGCCAAAACATCCCCAAAGAGACACAAAACAATTATAAAGAGATGCAAAATGAACACAAAAAGGACACAAAATTGACACAAATGGGGACAAAATTACCACAACGAGAGACAAAATTTACATATAGAGAGACAAGTTAACCACAAAGAGACACAAAACAACTACAAAGAGATGTCAAAATGACCACAACGAGACACAAAATTGACACAAAGAGGGACAAAATTACCACAATGAGACACAAAAAGGGACGAATGGCCACAATGAGACACAAAATTGACACACGGGGGGGCAAAATGACCACAGAGGGACAAAAAAAGATTTTAAAGAGATCAAAACAATGACATAAAATGCAAAACACCTCCAAAGAGACCCACAACTAAGAAAAAAGGACAAAACAACCACAAAAAGACACAAAACAACCACAAAAAGATTTAAAAGATTTGAATTTGAATGACATAAAGAGAGACAAGTTAACCACAAAGAGACACAAAAACAGAGACATGTCTAACCGCGGCCCGTTGTCTCTGAACCTACCCATGTACACGTGGACAAACTGTTTCATTCCTTCTTTCACAGCAGCCGTCAGGTTCTGCTTCTCCTTCACGTCCATCTTCGAGCGTCCCTTCAGTCTCCGCTGCAGCTCCACGGCCTTCACCACCTGTCTGACCAGCAGCGGGGGGGCCACCAGCCCTCTGAAGTTGTCCCTGCGGCGTCTGCTGATGAGGCGGGGGGCAGCGTCCAGCCCCCTGGCGTCCAGCTGGTGGCAGTAGTACTCTGTCAGCAGGCTGCTGAGCCTGAGAGGACGTCTGGACTCAGCAGAGAGCTCCAAGCCGAGGACCACGCCGTCCATGGCTCCGTTGACCTGGGCCGTGGTGAGCACAGAGGGGCCGTCCAGCAGGGTGAAGACCTGAGGACGGGTGAGGCTGTCCCAGCAGCCGTCAGGTCCCAGGTGTGGGGGCAGAGGAGAGCTGTGCAGGTCTTTAGCCAGCGTGAGGCGGTACAGGCCTCGGACACGGCCCGGGGTCTTGGAGAGGAGGCCGGCTTCGATGCCCAGGAGGAGCGGGGTGAGGGCCACAGTGGTGCCATCAGACGTCAGAACCACACCCTCCTCTTTATTATCTCCAGTCACTCTATGATGCACCGCCTTCTTAATGTGCACTGAGAGGCCAGCGTGCATTTGAGGACCACCAGAGTCTGCATTACCAAGAAAGTGCTGAATGAAAGAATCGTTAAGGCCCGCAGTCCTGCGCAGCCTCCTCAGCACAGCTACAGGCTGGGCCCCTGGGGCCCCTGCCTCCACCTGCTTCACCACCCTGATGAAGTCATCCATGTGCCGGGAAAAGGAAGCTGGAGACAGGAAACACGTTTGTCATTCAGATTAGAGTCCATATCTTCAGCTCCACACACTGGAAAACAAAACTGTTGTTTGCAGCTGATTTGGTGGTCAAACTCTAGGCACAACATATGCAAATTGTTATAGCTAGTTTTTGTTTGTTTTTTCCAAGCATTCTGGATCCCTCCTCTAAATGTCCCCTTTCTTTATTTGTTTGTTTGTTTGTTTGTTTGTTTGTTTGTTTTATATTCTTCCTTTTTCTTTTTTTGGTTATTGTTTATTTGGCCACTGTTCACCCCTCCTGTTTTTCTTTGAGGGGGAGAGAGTTGTATTTGCTCATTATCATTACTATTTATTGTTTTTTGCTGATTTAATGTGAATGTGACTCTCTAGTTGGGGGTGGAGGGTTCTAAAAGGGGGGGGGGGGGGGGGGGGGTGAATTGTACCCTTACTGATTGAATATGTATTATGTCCTGACAACCCAATAAAGAAATATATGGGGGAAAAAAACGCAGCTGTGGTTGCCAGATTGCCAGATTATTGTACTTGTTTATATTGTACATTTTTAGACTTTATTATATTTATTACTTGTTTATTTGCTTATATGTCTAGTTTATACTGCTGTTTACTATTTATTGTTTTTGATATCCACTTTGCTGCTGTAACTCTTGAAATTTCCCTGTTGTGGGAAATCTTAATCTTATTTCTGTAAAATAAATAAATAATCAAATTTAGACATGATCCCTATTTGGTCTTATTGTTTGCCATTGGATCAGCCAATATTTTGGCATCTGCTTTCTACATTTATGTTACAATATATGACCCTGATTCTTAAAAACACAATGCATTGATTTGCAAATTCTTTGCAACCTTCACCAACCTCAGAGACAAATGATCAAACTGATAAACTTTTGTTTTTTATAAATATATACACTCATTTAATGCATTCTGTTTTTATTTTATAAATACAACGTTCCATTTTTTGGGGGGGAATTGCAGTTGTAAACGTCTATGTTTATTTACCCATTTATTTTATTTTTATTTATTCTTGTTTTTTAGTTTTGATTTCTAGAATGGGTTGACAATGTAATACATTGTATGTAGAATGTTTAATAATGTTAAATGTTTAATAAAGTTATTTGTCAAAGGAAACAGCCTTGGAGTAACTTTGCATTATCCTTACTTTACTTATATCAGTGCAAATTCCATATAATTCACTACAAATGTATTTTCCCCTTATTTAATACATTTTAATGTCACAGAAATTCTTTATAGCATATCATTTACAGATATAAATGTGTGTTTGTGAATTTTGTGAACAGTTAAAAGTGTTTTATATTGGTTAGGATCTACAAAGAACCACATATTTAATTCAAGATACTGTGTCATTTCCATATCTAAACATACATTTCCAGAAAACCTGTAATACAAGAAATAATGTTCTGAATGCAAATAATGAAGTAGTGAAGTTTCATGGTGATATCTTAAAGTTTTACCTTATTTTGCTTGTCGTGTTTCAGCATCAAATATATTGTAAATGTAACCGTAATAACCTCTATGGGTGCATGTGTTTACTCAGTAATTTCTCTGTTTGTACAGGTGTGACAATCGGCTTATTAAAGGGGAAGGGGCCCCACAGAGGCTCCACACTCTTGTTGTCATAACAAGAATGAGTACGGATTCAAGCTGAGATTTAAGCTGTAGATCATGTATTTATGAGCTCATACATGGACAAATGAGTCAATATTTTGGCTATTTTGAGAGTAAAATAAGCAGTCAAGTAGACACACAGTAAGCAATCTTAGCTACATATTTATGTAAAAGAAAAAGGTTTTGTCTTCCAAATAATCTCAATGCACACTGTAAAAAATGTCTGTAGATTTTACAGTGGAAAACTGCTAAACCATGACAGTAGAAGACCGTAAAATGATAAATGGGTTAATTCAGTTTCAGTAACAATGAAACACTGTAAATTAATATATATATATATATATATATATATTTTACAGTTTTTAAAAAAATGCATTACTCGACTGTAAAATACACTGGCAATATACTGTAATATATATATATATATATATATATATATAAAAGCCATCACTGTAATTTTTGCATTTATTTTTTGTAAAATCCCTTTTCTAGCTGTTAAATGTACTAAACACCTCTAACAGAAATATACTGTAATATTAAATGGTAAAATCTTAAATTTATGCAGCATTAATAAAGTATTTTCTTGTCAATTATATGGCAGAACAGCGTTTCTTTTGATGGAAAAGCCTTCTATTTATACAGTAAAAAATGGAATAAAATGGCACTCTTAAACGTGAAATCAACAGTGCTAATATCATTTTACTGTAATATTAAAAAAAAGTTGCACCATATTTATTACAGTAAAGTTCTGGCAACCACAGCTGCTGTTTTTTTACTATAAAAACAACAGTTTTTTTTTTTTTTTTTTACAGTGCACATGCTGCCATTATATCTAAAAAAAGGGTGAAAACATGAACAAATATCTTTACCTTCTGCATATGTGCTGATCAACACAAAAACCAGGACAAGGGTCTGTTTCCAGTAGCTTTTCTCCATCATGAACACCTTCAGCTCCGAGCTTCAACTGTCTGCTGCTCAATTGTCTCTGTCATTTATATTCATGTTCACGTGCGGAATAAGTGGCTGCTTATGTAACTGCTGTTGACATACAGATACGCCTGCGTTCAGTATGTTGGTGTGGCCCACTGAGTAATGTGGGAAACTGGCACCTGCAGTGTGGTCAGTGTAGAGTTGGTTGTCCTTACCGCTCAAGGTCACACACACACACACACACACACACACACACACATGCTGACAGACTGTCGATGTGGCGGACATGGACATTCTCGAAAAATTCTCAACTTCTCTAATAAATCAAATAAGTCATCTTTTCTCGTGAATGTCTCTGGTGCGTCCTGGGAATAAAACCTGGAAACTCTTTACTACTGTACAAATCCTCGGCAGTCCTCTCTGAGGCAATATGTTCTCATTATTGTGCAGAAAATCCAAAGACATGCTGCAAAACTGAGGAAGTCCCAGAACCACGAATCACATGTGTGCTGGTTAGCAGTGACAGAAATACACTCATATGTTCATGATTGGTTTTATTTAAGGTTCATATACTGTACATGCACACTGACTGTGCTGAAAATGCAGTTTCGAAGAGATTCACACAATGTTGAGACCAAAAGAAACAGCAGTCATGTGATGACAAGAACAGGAAGTGGATGGAGTGTGTGGTTGAACTGAAAAAATACCGTAGTATATTTTATGTTACAAGTGGTATATTTCTGTTACTTTTAATCACAAAGTTCTCTGCTTTGTAAAAGGCCTCAGTATGACCTCTTGTTCATGTAACAGCCGGTTTAAACCAGAATTAACAAACTGGAGGATCTGGGATATGTCAACCAGTAGAGGTGTTTGGGGGCAGAATATAAACAATATAAGTTGAATTCCTTTTAAGGTTAAAAAGTAGATCTAGCAGCGTGCACGGTCCCGTAAAACGTGCCCATACGTTGGGTATCGGATGTAACATTTGAATTAAATGATCTGACACAGACAGAAAAAGAAGGACCCTTTTTTTCAGCAGCCTTTAAGATTGGACAACGTTCTCCCCCACTGTACCTAGGCAGTGTATTCTGATGTCTGATATTAAAGTCAACTAAAAGTAACTTCGACTTGATCTTTGATCTTTCACTTTCTCATTCAATTTGAGGTAGTAATTTCCACTACAATACATTGCAAAAGGTCTGTATGTAAATAACAAAGGTCAAAAAGTAATAATAAAAGAGGGAAGAAGAAGAAAGATAAGGTGATGTTAGAGATTAAAATCACTGGTCAAACACAGGTGGACCTATTGACTAACTATGACCAATCACAATATCTGCTGTGAAAATGTTCAGGTTTACTGCCAGTATAGGAGACTCTGGGTTTGAATGTGATAACTCTAGTGTATAATATTATAATATATTATAATAGTGAGTAGATTCTCTGGCATTGCTACCAGTTCATATAGATGAAATTAATTTAAATGTTGATCCAGCTTTCAGAAGAAAAGAAAAAAGTTGGGGTACATGCATACATATAAGTAGAGAGTTTATTAGTGAATGTGCAACTTTTTGTGGATATTATGCTGTTAAAATGTAAAATACACAACAGCTTGATGGCATTTACTCAAGAACTGTACTTTGGTACAATTTTGAGGGACTTGTACTTTACTTGAGTGTTTCCATTTTATGTAACTTTATACTTGTACTCCACTACATTTTTAAGGCAAATATTGTACTTTTTATTCCACTATATTTAACTGCCAGCTTTAGTTAAAAAACATGATGCATTTAAAGTGACTAACCTTTTTTTAAGTTGCTAAAATGAGCAACCTTCCTTTTCAAAATTAAAACACTGATTACACAAATGAATCAATAATAATAATAATCCAGTACTATATTTAGAAAATAACAAACAATCTGAGTGGGTCCATTTAGGAAATGGCAGAAATCTAAGCACCCTGATGACCTTTGCAACTACCAATCACTTCTTGCTACTTTCTCATCCTTGATCTCCGCTTAAAAACGTTCTTTCTATCAGACCAAGATCAAATCCTCTTTCTCCAACCCAAAGAAGCTCTACTCCATATTTACGAACCTCCTGGTTCCTCCAACCCCCCCTTCCCCTTCCTCCCTCCTTCCGAGCCATTTCGTGAATCATTTCTTGGGAAAGATTGAGGACATAGGCTCATCATTTACCCATCCAGTTTCGCAACTCACCCCTCCTCCTTCCTTGTCATCGTCTGCCACTCTCTCAGCATTAACTCCGCTGTCTCCTCCTCAAGTTCTTAGTCTTGTACCTTTACCCGTCCTACCACCTGTCCGCTGGATCCCATTCCTTCCCACCTGTTCCAGTCTATTGCTCCGGACCTCCTTCCGTTCCTCTCCCATCTAATCAACACTTTCTAGACTACTGGCTGCTTTCCTAACTCTCTGAAGGAAGCAAGGGTGAATCCTCTCCTAAAGAAATCCACCCTCGACCCATCTTTAGAAGACAACTACAGATCCGTCTCTCTCCTGCCGTTCCTCTCCAAAACTCTGGAACGGGCTATCTTCACTCAACTCTCCTCCTATCTTCATGGGAAAAAATCTCCTTGACCCTCACCAGTCTGGTTTTAAGAATGGCCACTCAGCAGAGACTGACTCTCGCTGTGACTGAACAGCTTCACAAGGCGAAATCGGCCTCTCTCTCATCTGTCATGTGGTGGCTCTACTTGACTTTTCTGCGGCTAGGATAGGCCCATGTTCTTACTTATTAAACTGTTTTTGTATTTGTATTTTCTCTTATAGTGTAGCTAGTGTCCAAGGTTATTATAATTAACAAAAACTAAGGTAATAACGAAAACTAGAATAGATTTTTTTTTTGCTAACTGAAATAAAAATAAAAACTAGGGTTTTTTTAAAAAAAAGATAACTGACTGAAACTGTATTTTGTGGTTACCAAACTAACTAAAACTATAGTGAAAATATCTTTAGTTTTTGTCTTTGTCAGCTTTTTTCATACCTAAACCTTTTTGGTTGATATGAAATCTATTTCATCTATCTGGTTTTATGACTTAATAAACGTATTGGGGCTGAGTAGGATAATGTAAAGGAAATAAAGGAAACATTTATTGTGACCTTATTGGATTTCGCACCCCACAAATACCCCACTACAAAAAAACTAAAACTAACACTAAAATTAATAAAAACTAAACTAAAACTAAGCATTTTCCAAAAAATGAAAACTAATTAAAACTACCAAACACGCTCTAAAAACTCATTAAAACTAACTGAATTTGAAAACAAAAATTGACAACTAAATTAAAACTGAAACTAATGAAAAAAATCCCAAACAGGTGTGTGTGTTTATGCGGTGCCGCTCCGGGACGATAGCTGTCGCTGTGGCATTTAAGCGTTGGTGGTAATTGGACAGGAATTAAAAACATAAAGGAGGAAGAAGAGGAAAAGAAGCCAACTGTCGCTCGTCTTTTCTCCAACAAGGTCCGTTTATCTACACAGAAATAAGAATAATAAATGTCAATGTCGTCTACTATAAATCTGTGTTGTTTAAACGTGCATGTAGCCGCTGATGGAAGCGCTGCAGGCAGTTATGTTAACAGGAAGCAGCAGCTAGCATGTTAAGCTAGGTGGCTAGCAGCTAGAGGAGATCAGCTGTTTGTGTTTGAATGGATCAAACTGTTCTTCGTAGAAACACAGCGGAGGGTTCAGTACACCTCAAGTACTGGTTAATACTTCGATCATGTGTATCTGGGGTTGTAATGCGGACAATCCCGTCAATTTGCTATCCGGAGGAGTGTAGGGAAGACATTATTTCCCTTCAGTCTACTGGAAGAATCGTCTCATGTGCTGTGTAAAAAATAGGATAAAATAGAATAATTTAATTCAGTTTATGGTAAAATGTGCTGACTTTATGAGACGGGGTGACTTCATGGATTTAAATGGATGACTGCACCATACTGAGCGACTGATTCTATAGCAGAAAACATACACCTAGTTGGTTGTACCCTTCATGTTTATGCAGATCATCTCACTCCTGTCATACCCAATGAAGTGACACGATGGTTTGCTTAAAATCACTTTTAACCCATAAGAACCCATGGTGACACCCGTGTAACAAACACTTTAAATCTTCCAGAATCTCCCATATTCAGCTTTATGCTTCACTTTAACTCATTAAATCCCTAAGCGACGTATACTCAACACCCTGGTGTGGTGGTCATGTGACTTCTCCAAAATGTGGCTGGAAACAGAAATGTGAAAAAGAAGCTCATTTCAAAAAGCTTTTTTTTGTTACAAGTTTAAACCTAAACCCATTTAACAATTCTAATCCGTTAACAGGATGTCCTGTATTGCATCTAACTTGTTCTGACCATATTTCCTGGACAAACTAAAGTAACACTTTTGATATATGTTATGGAGATGCAAACAAAAAGGCACATGGTTATTTGTTTTTATTATTGATTTATTCTTATTTTGTTACTTAAAAACAAATCTGAAAAATAATTTGTTGTTAAACAGCACTATTATTGTCACAATTTTGATAAATGTTGTGGACATGCAAAGAAAAAGGCAAATTTGTGTTTCTGTAAGCAGAAAATGTGTCTAGTTTTTTTATTTTAAAATAAGAAATATCATAAACATAAATGCCATAAGAGGGTAACCTATATGTCACATCACAGATCTTTGACACTTAGGGGTAGAATTTTTTTTAAACATCATAAATGTGTTCTATGTGGTCCACTTGGTCTGTGGTATATCCCCCATAATTTTCCTTTAAGGATTACTGGGTTAATGTGTAGTTTCATGTCACATTGTTACATATCATCATTTGGGTATTTTCATTTGTAACTCTGATTTTTTGAGTCCATTAGGTTAATTAGTTAAATTTAAAATAATGTCACCATGGGCTTGTGGAAATTGTGATGGCCCTTTTACACTATTTTACACTTTTGTGGACTACAAAATGAATAAAAAAACAACAGATTCCCTGAGAATTAAAGGAATTGTGATGTGCAGGCAATTGTCTCAAGTGAAACTGAATAAAAATACACCAAATAAGGCAGTGTGACGAAAACTCCATTCCACCAATTAATTTGAGTGGAGTTGATGTGTTTGGGATGGGGCCGTTAACAACAACAACAAAAGATACCATACAAGGTGCAGTTTCTCTGTCTTTGCATGTCTAGCTGCTGTGAAATGAATGAAGCTGCCTTCAGGTGCAGTTGGAAATGTCCAGATCATTAAAAAAGCTCAGAGAAGTCCACCTGTGCTGCATTTTTGTGTTTGGTCACACGAATGGGCCATTTAAATGACACTGTAGCACAATCCTGTGTAGGGAAGACATTATTTCCCTTCAGAGTAGTGGAAGAATCGTCTCATGTGCTATGTGAAAATAGGATAAAATAGAATAGTTTAATGCAGTTTATGATAAATTAAAGAGTTGAGTGATGAGTTGTTTATAGTATATTTTTGTTTCTGAACTGTTGAAAAGCATGATGATGATGCCACCTTCACTTCTGGGAAATTGAGATGAGGATGTTTTGAATGTTTTCTATCTTTAATTTAACCCTTGTGTTGTCTTAAGGGTCAAAAACGACCCCGCCACGATGTTTCCCAACAACAACAAAAACAAAACGAAATGATCTTTATATACAGTCATCGAAAGAATTATTAGACCACCCATGTTTTCTTCAATTTCTTGTTCATTTTAATGTCTGGTACAACTAAAGGTACATTTGTTTGGACAAATATAATGATAACAACAAAAATAGCTGATAAGAGTTTAATGTAAGAGCTGATATCTAGACATTTTACATGGTTTTCTTGATAATAACCAAAATCATTATCAAGAAAACCATGGAAAATGGCTTTTAACTTTTCATTATCGACTACTCTGTCAATTTTTTAAACACATAATTGATTAGTTGTTTAGTCAATAAAATTTGGAAAAATATCAATCAGTGTTTCCCAAACCACAAGATGATGTCCTCAAATCTCTTGTTTTGTCCACAATCCAAAGAGATATTCAGTTTATTGTCATAAAGGAACAGAGAAACTAGAAATATTCACATTGAAGAAGCTGAAATCAGAGAATTTGGACTTATTGTCTTTAAAAAAAATGGCTCCAACCAATTATTCGATTATCAAAATAGTTGACGTTTAATTTAATAATCGATTATTGTTTGATTAATTGAATAATTGTTGCAGCTCTACTTTTAACCATTATCTAAAAACAATTGACACATTTTTTTCAACATTTTATACATATACAGTTATATAAAAATTGACATTTGTAAGCACCCCCCACCCTTAATATCAAATATTCAGGTAAAAAGTACAATTTAAAAGTAATAATAATGTATGAATGAGGTGCTTTGTAGGTGCTCCAAAAGCAAGCCAGGACATCATTTCCCATAACCACTACATTGCAGGTTCAGGGCTGTCCATACATGCACCTGCACAGTGCAGATAGAAATTTAAGGTTTCTGGCCAGGACGAGGATGTAAGACAAAAGGATTAGTCTGATAATTGTCCTGGGAAGGTAACAATTTCAAGAGAAAAGGTGAATGTTTTAATCAGTTAATCTGTGACTTCTTACTGGGTTAATCGGGGCTACAACAAACGTTTTCACTCCTAGAGATCTGTTGATCAATGTCAAATGTAAAATCCGTTAACACAGCGAGAAAGGCAGACATTTAATGAAATCAGGATACATCAATGAAGATTCTGTTAATCAAGGTAATATAGTTTAAATGTGCCTCTAGGAAGGCAGATAATTGAATCAGGATTAACAAATACTCTGATAAAGAGAAAACAAACAATTAGTCTGCTAAAAGACTTCTTAGACCTGATCTGATACCTGTGTGAGGCTGATTTTTTTAGTGTGATGTATTTGGGATTAAATGTGTCACCACTGACTGTTTTTATTTATGTTCTGAATAGTTTGACAAAGTTAAACCCACATGTGTTTAAATTGTATTTTCTAGCATTAAACTGAAAGGATCATTGTGTCAAAAACTTACAGGTTCTTAGAGTTATTATATCAGGACCCCTGTTTGGGAGTCACTGCCATTGGTCATGTACATGACAATTTTGAAGCCAGGGCTCTGATTGACTGCCTTTTATAATAGACTACATGGTATTTCCAAAATTGTGGTTTTGACGGGGACATTTTTTCCAACGGTCTAGGGACTGATATGAAATCAAAATGTCTCTTAGAGTGAACAAGGATTCAAAAATGCTTAACAACAGAAATAATAGTATGTGTGTCCAGTTCTCCCCCAATAGCCAACAAAACTATCGATCATTAATTTATTCATTCATTATCCTTATCTGATACTCGGGTCATGGGGGGCTGGAGCCGATCCCAGCTGACATTGGGCGAGAGGCGGGCTACACCCTGGACAGGTCTCCAGACTGTCACAGACACATAGAGACAGACAATCACGCTGCAAAAAAGTGCATGTTTTTGAACTGTGGGAGGAAGCCTGAGTACCTATTGAGAACTCACGCTGACATGTAGGGCTACACAATTAATCGTATTTTCGTGATAATGTTTAGATTAACCTGATCGTGTTATGATTTTGATTTCTGACCTGTTAATATTGTTTAAAGAAGTGGGGTGGGATTGAACAAGTTTTTACTTCTTCCCACCCCTTTTCAAATATGTCGTGGCATTTTTATAGAGTGCTTGGCGTCCTTATCAGTGCAGGAGTCACTAGGGCTGACTCCTGTTGATGCATTATTATTATTGTATTGTTGTTGCATATTTGAAATAAATCATTCAAATAAAAAAAAAATCAAAATCAAATCGTCGTCGATATTTCCATTTTCAAATGCGGCTCTCCTGCATATTCAATCACTTTCTACACCAGTAGTCCACCAACCACCAGGGGGCATGGCCGTTTTTCTCCCCTAAAAAAGCCTGGTTGCTGATTGGATAGAACGCTGAGCAGGCTGTGACGTAGTACAAGACGCCACAACAAGTGCCATTTACAAGTCACAGAAACGCTGGGGGGCGGCGGCTCATTATGAACTGGGGATTTCCACCGGGCACAGAACGGCTATACACGCGGCCGTCCCGCGGCCGGTGGAAATCCCCAGTAAGAACGAGTCGAAGCAGCACAGTCCTCCTGCAGTAGTCTTTCCCAGCTGCAGAGTCGGAGGGGATGTTAACCCCTTAGCCTCCAGTCTGCAAATTGCTAATAGGCTAACAGTTAGCTCTGCAGCAGTACAGTGTGTATGTCCTGCTGCTGCAGGAGGTGTTCACTTAGCGATCTGTTTGTTTACAACAAGCACCGGACACTCTGTGCACACACTAAAAACTGTTAATTAACTAACAATCGTGTTTTCAATATTGATCAAAATAATCGTGATTATCATTTTGGCCATAATCGTGCAGCCCTACTGACACGGGGAGAACATGCAATCTCGACACAGAAGAGCAGCAGGCCGGAGTCAAACTGGCGACCCTCTTGCAACTATTTATCAATGATCTGCATATATGTGTTTGTAGATACTAACCTGTGCTGTGGACTCTCCAACAGAAAATGGATACGCGGTTCACTCGAGGGAAATCCAACATCTTGGAGCGGCCCCTAACCCGACCCAAGACTGAGGTCAGCGTGAGCGCTTTCGCCCTCCTCTTCTCAGAGATGGTCCAGTACTGTCAGAGCCGCGTGTACTCCGTGTCAGAGCTGCAGACGCGGCTGGCAGACATGGGCCAGAGCGTGGGCGCCAGCATGCTGGACGTGCTGGTGCTGAGAGAGAAGAACGGGAAGAGGGAGACCAAAGTGCTCAATATGCTGCTTTTCATCAAGGTAAACCCATGTGAAATACTGCTGGTTTTAACGGCTGAGTTACGTTTTAGCTAACAGTTTGTAGAGGTGTGAATCAGCAGAGGTGTCACGATCTAATTTTATCCCCATACTTGAGTCACAATACGATATTATTACAATTTTAAGCATTTTGTGATATGGTGAGTATTGCGATACAATATATTGCTATTTAATTGTTTAATTTCATTTTGTGTCCAGAAAATTTAATTTGATCAAGAATTCTTTTGTCAAACATGAAGAAAAAAAATTCTCAGTCTAATCATTCCACTTCAGTCTTTTTATTTCTCACAATGAGAGTCAAACCCACAGACTGACCAACAAAGTATTCAGTCAAACTGATCTGAACTGATATCAAACATGTCTGGACGACAACAACTGCAGCATTTTCTCAAACTTTCCTCAACTTGAAACTTCACTGTTCTGTATAGCTCTGATACGACTGTGTCCGTGAAACAACGTTGCGACGGAGTCACCTACCTAGCTTAAACCATCAGAACTTTGCAGCATTATTTCGACAATTTTCCGACACAATATCCTGGCGCACATGATGCTTATAGATTCCTTAGATCTTCTAGTTTTTAATATGATAGTGTGAACAGTGTTCACAGTACACAGTAGGGCTGGGCGATATGGACCAAAAGTTATATCCCGATATTTTTATGGCAAAGTGAGAGCAAATGTTCAGTCAAAGTCAAACATGACATGTCACAAGTAGTTTTATTGAAACCGTTTATATAAGTGAACATAAATAATATATAACTATATAAATATAGTGAAGGTCCATAAAGTGCCTATTTTAAATAAAAAAACATCTTAAATCAAAACCGCAGCTTGCCTGGAAGAAGGATCACAGACCAAATTTGAACTATATCGATATATGCGATATGGTCTAATTCCATATCACATTTAAAAATATATCGATCTATCTTTATATTGATATATCGCCCAGCCCTAGTACACAGTATCTGTAGTATAAAAGTGAGCCAGCAACGGCCTTCAAAAACAAAATGCCAAAAAACTGACACTAAAATAACATATATATGTGTGGCCTAGAGGTTAGGAAATCAAGTTGTTACCACAGGGGTCGCTGGTTCGAATCCCAGGACTCACGGGTTAAGAACTATTTGTCAAAAAATAGCAACAAATTACCACATTATGGGATGTCCAAAAATGACTCCATCGGGAAAAAAAACTCACACTATAGTACGTCTATTTTTGTCAAAAATTGTCAAATTTTAAAATGGCTAAAAATGAAATTTCAAAAGAACTAAATATGACAAAACCTAGTAAGGTACAGCATTTATATATAAAGAAAAAAATTTTTTTTAAACTATATCGATATATGCGATATGGTCTAATTCCATATCACATTTAAAATTATATCGATATATCTCAATATTGATATATCGCCCAGCCCTAGTACACAGTATCTGTAGTATATTCATAAAAATGAGCCACCTACGGCCTTCGAAAACAAAATGGCAAAAAACGGACACTAAATGAACATAAAATATCGATACTTGACGGCCATGAATCGATATAATATTGCCACGCAAAATATCACAAAATATAGTATTGATTCCCCCCCCCCCCCCCCCCCCACACACCTCTAACAGTGTGCTCTCCTTTAGGTGAACGTGTGGAAGTCTTTGTTTGGGAAGGAGGCTGACAAGCTGGAGCAGGCCAACGATGACGACAAGACTTATTACATCATAGAAAAGGAGCCCCTTATCAACGCGTACATCTCCGTGCCCAAGGAGAACAGCAGCTTGAACTGCGCCGCCTTCACTGCAGGGATCGTGGAGGCCATCCTCACACACAGCGGCTTCCCCGCTAAGGTCACCGCCCACTGGCACAAGGGCACCACGCTAATGATAAAGTTTAACGAGTCAGTCATAGCCAGGGACAAAGCTCTGGACGGCAGATAAGGAAGAGCGGAGAGAGTGGGTGGTTATGTTCGTCAGTACAGCCTAGTGTTTGTTCCTGACTCAGTTTCATGGTGCTGAATTGTGAGACGGGATGACTTAATGGATTTAAATGGATGACTGCACCATACTGAGCCACGTCTAGAGCAGAAAACATGCAGCTAGTTGGTTCAACCCTTCTTATGTGGATCATCTCACTCCTGTCATACCTCATGACGACAGTTTACTTAAAATCACTTTTAATGTGTAGTTTCATGTCACATTGTTACAGATCATCATTTGGGTATTTTCATTTGTAATTCTGATTTTTGAGTCCACTAGGTTAGTTAAATTTAAAATAATGTCACCATTGGCTTGTGGAAATTGTGATGGCCCTTTTACACTGTTTTACACTTTTATGGACAACACAATGAATAAAAAAACAACAGATTCACAGAATGAAAGGAATTGTGATGTGTAGGCAATTGCCTCAAGTGAAACTGAATAAAAATAAACCACTTAGGCTGCATTCACACCAAATAAGGCAATGTGGCGAAACTCAAGTCCACCAATTAATTTGAGTGGAGGTGATGGGTTTGGGATGGGGCTGTTGACAACAAGAAAGTCTTTGCATGTCTAGCTGCTGTAAATGAATGAAGCTGCCTTCATGTTAGGGCTGGGCGATATGGACCAAAAGTCATATCCCGATATATTTAGGCTGAATATTGATATACGATATATGTCCCGATATTTTTTTCGCAAAGTGAGAGCATATGTTCAGTCAAAGTCAAAGCCAAATATGACTTGTCACAAGTAGTTATTGAAACCATTTATTTAAATGAACATAAAATACTTCATAACAACAGGAGTACCTGTTTTTCAAAATTAAAGCTCCATGAAGCGCACATTTTAATAAAAAAATATCTTAAATAAAAGCCGCAGCTTGCCTGGAGCAAGGATCACAGAGCAAATATCACATTTAAAAATATATACTTAAAAATATATAGATATATCGCACAGCCCTACTTCATGTGCAGTTGGAAATGTCCAGGTCATTAAAAAAGCTGTCCACCTGTGCTGCATTTTGGGGTAAAATTCACAACATGATGTCACACAAATGGGCCATTTAAATGACACTGTAGCACAATCCTGTGTATCACCGCATCACCTTATTTGGTGAGAATGCAGCCTAAACCAATCAGAGCATGTTTGGTTTATTCTATGGTAATAAAGATTAATGTCACAACGCCCTTTTTTAAAGTGACAAATAATTTTTTTTGGTCCAGACTTGAGATTTTTTCTCAAAAGTATTTTCTCTGTTTCATTCCAGTTCAACTCCAGCTGCATGTTTCAACTCTGTAAAATTGATTGATGATGAAGGCCATAGCTACCATTGATGGCACTGAGGTCATGTTCTCACCATCTTAATTTTATGAAATTTTGTGTATTTCTATTTTGTGTGTGTGTGTGCACATGTGTGACTTTGGGGGTATTTGAACATCGGGAGTGTACATTATAAAATAAAAACAAAGCCTACACATGTTTTATTTGCTGACTCCAGTATCTTGAGACTCTGCATTTTTAACACGTTAAAATAAGCTGTGGAAGCATAAATGCTGCATGACGAATGCGGCTTAAACCTGCAGGTTGGGTAATTTACAGGAACTATAAACCAACATGCATTGGTGGAAAAAGTGTTCAGATCCCTTACTTCAGTAAAAGTACTAATACCACACTGTGAAATTACTCCACTATAAGTAAAAGTCCTGCATTCAAAACTTACTGAAGTAAAAGTACAAAAGTATCAGTATCAAAATGTACTTAAAGTATCAAAAGTAGAAGTACTCGTTATGCAGAATGAACCCACTCAGTTTTATAGATTAGTAATATATTATTGATGTATTGAGTATTGATGCTTTTATGTAAGCAGTGTTTCAATTCCCTCAAGATAGGGTTCATTTTAACTACTTGATATACTGTTATGAGGTTTAATTTTTTAAAAATTCACTTTAAACTTATCATGATTTTCATGTCAAAAGTAACTAAAGCTGGCAGCTAAATGTAGTGTAGTAAAAAGTACAATATTTGCCTCAAGTAGAAGTATAAAGTTACATAAAATGGAAATACTCAAGTAAAGTACAAGTACCTCAAAAATTTACTTAATTACATTCCACCACTGCCAACAGGCAACTCCATAAATAAAATATGTAAAATCAAAATGATAATGAATAGAATACAGAACTTTTTGGTTTCTGGTAAAAAGGGGTATGTGAGGAAGGGAACATGGTTCTGATCCAGTGGCTCAGAAACATTACCATCTAACCACGTGAGCCCAGTTTGTCTACCTGGGGGATGTCTGCATGACATACCTCTCTCTCCTCTCATTTCCTGCCCGTCTTCAAACTGTCCAATAATAATATTTGATAAATACCTCTACATTTTGGGATATATGCTTCTTATAATTTATCTTCCAAGATGTGGCGCATGTTCTATGAAAAGATTGATTCCACTCTGTTGGCTCCAATAAATATTTAGCCAGAGATGCTTAGCTTAGCATAAAGATTGGAGACAGCTAGCTTGGGTCTGCCTCATGGTGACACAAAAACTCATTCTATTTATCAGCACCTCAAAAGCTTACTGATAAACATGTTACATCTCATTAGTTTATTCCTTATGAAAACCAAAGTGGGGTTTTGGATCCAGTGAGAGGCTAATAGGCTGCTGAAATGGGGCCATCCCTATGTTCCCCAGGATCTATGTTCTCCGCGTGGGGAAAATAGATCCCTTTTTTTTTTAGCAAAAAGGTCCTATGTTCCCTGTTTTTTCCCCAAAAAGGGTCCTATGTTCCCCTGTAGCAATACATACCGGGAGCATAAGACCCTTTTTCTGAAAAAGGGTCCTAAGCTCCCGTGTATGTTTCCCTATACCTGGTATAGTCCCAGATAATGTTATAGATGGGAATTTGACTTTGTTACTGAGAATTCTGCTTTTAATAGTGAAGAAAACAATTACAGCCTCTTGGTTAAAGCCACAACCCTCCAGTATAACAGAATGAAGAGAAAGAGTAAGAGTTTTTTCTTCTTTTTTTCCTTTTTTTTAATCCACTTTAGTTGTTCAGTAAATGAATGCAGTCATGGATACATGTTGCCCATATTACCTCCTTTTGAGAAGGAGGAAGAAATATTTGAAGATAGGAAGTGAGGGCATGATTATATGTTAGAACTGAAACTGTAATAGCACCTCCTTATGTGTGTTCCTAGTGTATGTGTTGTGTGTATGTGTGTTTGACATCTCATGTGAAATAAAGAAGCAAGTTTGTTTTTTTAAAGAGTCAAAAGTAAAAAGCCACGGATTCCTGCCTAGCTGGGACTGAACGCAAAGGAGAATAAATAGGTTTTTAATAATGTTTTGTCTGTAAACTTTGACTGTAAAAAATGCAAAGTAACACGTGAGTATGAGTCATCATTACCACAGCAACTACTAAACTAATAATGACATGATGTGGAGGGTTTGGCAGAATGAATGAAGCCACATAATAACAAGGCTGCAGCTCATGTTTTCCTATCATCAGCAGCACAGACAGTCACGTGGGGAGGAGTCACGTGGCTACCAGGAAGCTGGCTCTGTTTACCTATGTGTCATCAAACACTGCGCCACCCAGCATCCTTTCTGTGGGATGAAACCGAGCAGCTTCAGTAACATGAAGTCACTCACTCCTCGATATCTGAGCCGATAATGTCCTCCTCCATGTCCCCGGCCTGATCGTCTCCATCACCATGGCATCTTCCAGTTACACTTGTTTTGAAGACAGCGCCACAGGTTTGTCAGTCACCACTCCTGTTTCTCTCTCTGGCGTCATGGCGCCGTCTAATCTGTGTTTCTCTGTTTCATGGCTGCAACAAATACATTTAGCGCTGCCAATGATCTGCTCGTATCAGATGTCCGTACATTTTATATGCTGTGGCGTAGATTAGCATCACGCCATTTATACAATGATTGATTTAGAGACACTGATTGTCAAAGCATAAAGGAGCAGCGACATTAGTGCAGCAGAACTATTTGCAAATGAATGGAGACTTGTTCATCTCAACCAAATGTGTAAATCCCTTAATGTGTACTGAGATCTGTGCCTGCAAGTCCACGTCTGTCTGTATTCCCAGGTTCCTGGATCAAAACATAGAGACTATTCAGCTGTTAATATATGGGCCAGTGGTGTAACCACAAAACAATAATAAATATTAAATATTTTATCCACCTACAGTGTATTAAAGTGGACTTATACATATAATAGCTTCATTTAAAAAAACATCAAATGGCATTTTTTGAGTATTTCTACATTTACACATTTCATCAATATTGAGCAGAACATATTCTAAAAAGCATTTTTTTCTACAGTTTTGACAAATACACCATAGCGTTGCAATGTACACGTGGATTGTATTTTTTTTTCTCATTTTAGTTCACATTTATTTTCCTGTATATAATCCGATTTTTACGGAAAAAAAGTTACTGGTTACACCAACTGACACTAGGTAAGATCACGTCATTGACCCACATATGTACACATTTACAGATTTATGTACACATATACAGTGTTATCTACACGTTTGTAGATCTATGTACACATTTACAGATTTGTTTACACATTTCAGATCGATGTACACATTTACAGATTTATGTAGGCCTATGCATGTCAGATTTGTCTACACATTTGAAAATTAGTGTACACATTTCAGATCTATCTACACATAAATCTACACGTTTGTAGATCTATGTACACATATATAGTGTTATCTACACGTTTGTAAATCTATGGAGGCATTTACAGATCTGTCTACACATTTACATATCTATGTATGCATGTCAGATTTGTGTACGCATTTGAAAATTTGTATACACATTTCAGATTTATGTATCCATTTACAGTTTTGTCTCCTTGTTTGAAGATCTATGTACAAATTTTCAGATTTGTCTACACATTTTAGATCTATCTGTGCATTGACATACTTATGTAGGTTTTGTCTACATATTTGAAAATCTTTGTACATATTTACACATCTCTCTACACACTTTCAGATTTTGGAAGCATTACATATTTGTCTACATATTTCAAATCAAATCAATCAAATTAAAATGACTTAATTTATCCCCGAGGGTAAATCCAGTTAGTCTGGTAGAATCTCTGTTAGGATCAGACAGCCTGATGGCTGTAGGAGAGAAGGATCTTTTGTGTCTCTCCGTCCTGCAACAGAGAGAGAGGAGCCGTCCACTGCTGTTTTTTTGGTCCATAAAGGTTTTGTGTAGCAGATGATCTGGGTATTTCAGGATGGAACATGTTGACAGGTCATCTCTCCACCACCTCCTCCAGTGTGTCCAACCTGGCTCCAACCACAGAACCAGCTCTTTAGACCAGTCTGTCCAACCGCCTTCATCTCTGTGTCTGATGCTGCCTCCCCAGCAGACTGCAGCAGAAAACAACACACTACCACCACAGACTGATAAAACATCTGCAGCATCTTACTACAAATGTCCAGAGATCTGAGCTTCCTTAAGAAAAAGAGGCGGCTCTGCCCCTTTTTGTAGAGAGCGTCAGTGTTTAGGGACCAGTCCATCTTATTATCCAGGTATACACCTAGATACTTAGAACTTGGCACCAACTCCATGTCCACCCCACAGGTATTCACTGGCTGAAGGGGGGGCTTGAACCTGCGTAAATCTCTGATCATTTCCTTAGTCTTTGAGGTGTTCAGTAGGAGATAGTTCTTGTGACTCCAGTCACTGAAGGCTTTTATCAGATCTCTATATTCAGATTCCTGTCCATTCCTGATACATGCTACAATAGCATGTCGTCCGAGTACTTTTTTAGTATTTGAAAACGTATGCACTTGCAAATCCAAATACATTTACAAATCTTTTTTTTTTTTTTTTTAACTTTATTGCCTTTATGCACATTTACAGACAGTTAACATCACAAAGGAAAACAAATCAAAACATCTTGAGATTGGGTCTCATCTGTCACACAAATGGCACTGTAAAGGGTATTCCACATATTTTATCTGGTTCTGTATTCCAAAAAATAAAAATAAAATAAAAAGGGATAATTTAGATACTTAGGTACTTTTAGCTGTAATAGGGCAGTCATATATTCCATCATGTAGACATGTTTTACTTCCTGTAACCACTGAGTGATCATGGGGGGGTACATTTACAGATATAATAACTGATTACAGATTCTACAACACATGCAAAGATTGCTGTACATATTCACATGTCAGTACGTGTAGCCGGTCTGGCCTAATACCTCAGTCTGCTATAATCTCTGCATTGTGTTAATGTATGCTGAGGAATGAGATGCTGACAGCTGCTGCTCTGCTTGGCTGGAGCGTATTTATTCTGTGTAAAACACATAAAAATCAGTACAGCAACATCTCATGACCAGTTTCCAAAAGCATACCTCTCCTCTGCAGGGCTAAAAGCCAAGTGAGGAAAAATACCACGAAACAACAGGAAGTGACATCGCTGAAATGTCAAAGGTCTCACAATGAAAAAAGAAAACTAACAAAATAAAAGCTCCCCAAAAGAAATACAGAAACAGGATTTTACATGAAAACTAACAGCGAAACATGAACAGAAAATAAAAAAATAGACTTTTGGTGAAATATAAACCATCTCATTTATACATTGGTTACATATTGCAGCTGCAGTAGCTAAATTGTACAGGTCCACAAGGGTCTTTGTATAAACAATCTTCCTATCCTGTGAGACCGCTTTTTCTTTTCCTCTATCTATTTTTATATATTTTTTGGTATCTGTTTGTATGTTATGCTATGGTGTTTGTATGTGGTGTATGGACTATTAATTTTACTGTACAAGTGTTGCGTCATGTCTTGTGGTTCATGTTTGTTAGCGTTTGTGATTGCATATGTATTGTGACTACTGACGGTTGTTGTTTTTGTTGTTATTGTTTTGTTGATGATCTCGTAGAATGGACTATTTGATTTAATGTTTGGACTCCAGGAAGAATAGCTATGCTAATGTGCTGGTGCTAATGGAGATCCAATAAATAAATAAATAAATATGCATTAACACAAAAACACATTTACACATTTACAGATCTGACTGGGCACACGCATATGAGAACCATAATACAACTTTCCAAACACATTTGCAAATAGCACTGCCACAATAATGGCCCCATAGACTCTTATCAGGGTGAAGATGATGTCATCAGGGTTATCTCTGATTGGGCTTTAATCCTAAGAGTTGAATGAAGAGGCAGATCATTATCTAGATTAATTGTTTGGTCTGTACAGCATCAAACTGTGAGAAAGGCTCGTCAGGGCCTCTTAAATCCAAGATGAGCTCATCAAGTGTTTCAGAGCCCCAAGATAGTAAATGTACTGCTATTTAAGATGAGGAAAAGCTACACATTCTTGTAGATGTTGGAACCAGCCAGATTATTAGATAATTAATTCACTATCGAAAAAAAGTTGCAGATTGATTTTCTGCCCACCAACAAATGGATTTTTCTTTGTATTTCCCAGAGAAGGACAGGCTTCTGTCCTCCGGGGCCAGCTATGGATCCCGGGATCATCTTGGGTCTGGGAGCCCTCGTCCAACTTCTCTAGTGGGCTCTGAGTCCCCTCTGAAGGAGGAGGAAGAGGAGGAGGCCTTGAGGAGGAAGCTCAAGTACTTCTTCATGAGCCCTTGTGACAAGTATCACGCCAAGGGACGCAAGCCTTTCAAACTGGGTCTGCAGCTGCTCAAAATCATCATTGTGACTGTGCAGGTGGGTACAGCTTCATGCTATGATTAGGGCTGGGCGATATGTCCATATAAAAAATATTTCGATATATTCTTAAATGTCATATGGAATTAGACCTGATCACATATATCGATATAGTTCTTTCTTTCTATATAAATGCTGCCCTTACTAGGGTTTGTAATATTTAGTTATTTTGTGTTGTTAGTTATTCTTTTCTCATATAAATATAAATATCTCTGCCCATATGATGCCCTAATATGTTTGAACAGACTATAATTGACCAATTTTTAGCATTTTTAGACATTTTACAATTATACAATTTTTGACAAAAATAGACGTATTATAGTGTGAGGTTTTTTTTCTTCGAGGGAGTCATTTTTGGACATCCCATAATGTGGTAATTTGTTGATATTTTTTGACAAATAGTTCTTGACCCATGAGTCCTGGGATTCGAACCAGCGACTGAATATATATCGTATATTGATATTCAGCCTAAACAGGGCTGGACTGGGACAAAAAATCAGCCCTGGCATTTTTGCCCCGACTGGCCCACCACAACTGATAACTCACCAAGTATCTTAGTGCTCTCTTAACCATGTAGATATCTGAACTATATCACTACACACTACACTACATTTAGGCTACATAAGATGGCTCTCATCCTAGAGTGTCAAAACACAGGAAGTCAGAACAGATAATTTTCACTTTTTAATATAAATGCAATAACATGCAGCACAACAAAGCAAGATATTTGGCCTGCAAGAAAAAAATGAAAGAACACACAGTACTGTAAAAGTACAGTGGAAACTCCATGCTCACTTTAAAATGGTGTTCTACTAATGCTCAAGAAACAAATGTTTACATATCTAAAAAAGATCCCTTTGGGTGAGCAAATTAGCCTGCAGAGACAGAAATGTCCTACTAGCAAATTTAACACTGTCACACTAAAATCATAATTTTCACGTCCAACTGCTCGTCTGTTTATCAACTACAAACCTATCAACAACTGATCAAGCTAGCACAGACAACAGCAAATCAGCTTCAAACACTAACAGAACTGACCAACATGAAATTATGACAACGAGGCACTAGCATGTTAAACTGGTAACAACAGCTAGCCTAGCATGTTGCTGTGTCAGTCAATGAACTTCAACTAATTAAGTCATTAAGTTAAAGTGTTAAACTTCATTAAAAAGTTAAACTTGTTCAGACGTGCTAAACATAGTGGAGGCAGCAGAAACTGTGCTCTTGCCCGCTGGCTGCGCGCGCACCTGTTACTGTTACTGTTACTGACGCCGTCTATACACGAAACATTGATGATGTAGCAAGCAAACTATACTGTGTTCAAAAAGTTAGCAAGCTAAAAAAACAAAGTTATTAACCTGACCTTATGATATTTGAGCCAGGCAGAGAAATATGTATTGCTTCTTACCGCATGTTGCCGGGTGCTGCCATCTTTCCACCTCTCTCTCCTAACTCCCTACAGGTTAATTCCTCCATCATCACCTGGCGGCACCGTGCTGAGTCAGCTCCAGCTGCCGCAGCACCAAACATTTCAGATAGTTTGGCGCATTTTGCAGCATCTGCCTGAAGGGCTTGTCGTTTGTTTTTCTAGTAATTTCTCCGCTACTTCTATGCGTTTCTCTTACATTTTTATTTTCTGGCTGTGCCGTGACTGATTGATTGACAGCCGATGGGCCCAAGGAGGAGGGGACCTCCCTCTACCTGATGTTTATTGACCATTGGCCAATGACGTGACTGGCTGATTGACAGCAGAAGGGGCCAAGGAGGAGGGGGCCTTGGCCTTCGGCCCTCCCTCTACCTGTTTTATTGGCCATTGGGCAATCAGTCAAACAAAAAATATATTAAATTAAAAAAATATATTTTTTTGTTTTGTTTTTTCAAGTCGTTCGGCCCAACAGTCTTGCCGGCCCACCGGGCATTTGCCTGGTATGCCAGATGGCCAGTCCAGCCCTGAGCCTAAATATATCGGGATATGACTTTTGGTCCATATCGCCCAGCCCTAGCTATGATTTAATGACATCAGCACATGATGAAAGCTGCTGTTTAGTAATAGCCTGTTAGTTTAGTTCTACTATTCTGCAGTTTCCTGGATGCTAAAGCTTTTGTGTTCTCGGTCCCTTTCCTCTGCCTCTCAGTTGGTGCTGTTTGGACTGAGCAACCAGATGGTGGTGACATTTAAGGAGGAGAACACAGCTGCATTCAAACACCTGTTCCTGAAAGATTACCGGGACAACACTCCTCAGGCCGTCCACACACAGAAGGAGCTGTACAGCCGCATCCACTTCGCCATAGAGCAGGTAACCATGTCTTTAAAGGAGGTCACTTCAGTGCACTGCCTTAAAGGTATACACTACAGGCCAAAAGTTTGGAAGCAAGATCACATTTGGACAAAAAAAATCATAGTTTCATTGGTACAGTACAGGCCATCATTTTTGCACTTATTTTTTGTAAAAATACTTTTTCTCACTGTTAAATGTACTAAACACCATATTTTAACAGAAATATACTGTAATATGTAATGGATGCATTTATAAAGTATTTTCTTGCCAATTATATGGCAGGACAGCGTTTCTTTTGATGGAAAAACTTTATTTTTTACGGTAAAATATGGACAAAATTGACGATCTTAAACGGGAAATCAACAGTGCTAATATCATTTTACCGTAATATTACAAAAAGTTGCACCGTATTTATTACGGTAAAGTTCTGGCAACCACAGCTGCCAGTTTTTTTACTGTTAAAACAACAGTTTATTTTTTACAGTGTAAGCTGCTGCTCTTTTTTGATTATGTGCCTCAATTTGAGTTGAATTCTCTGTTTCTGTTTTCCCTGTCAGTACCTGGCTCTGCCCCAGATCTCTCTGGGCCGATATGCGTACGTGTTGGGTGTCGGTGTGAATGAAAGTGCGCTGTCCCTCTGCCAGAGGTACTACAGGAAGGGCACCATCGACCCCGTCAACGACACCTTTGACATTGATCCCCATGTTATCACCAGTAGGATGACCTTTATCTTTTTCTTCTTTGAGTTTTAAAATGTTGTCCCTGGGTATTTGACATTAAAACCAGCAGCCTTGTTATTTACTCCGTGCCAGTATTTTCTCAGCCCTTAAGGAAATGACTGTGTCAGTGAGTCATTGTGTTGCTGCTCCACATATGTCACGCTGTGCCCTGTAACTGCGGCCTACTTTTAACCAGATACAGCACACAAAAGCTTTTTCCATAGACTTTGTAGCGACCCGCCGTGTCCCTGCCTTGGGAAAGGAGTTGTTTGCATGCACCTGCAGATTTGGCAGAGATGACTTTTGACAATGTGTTAGAAAAATTGCATGTGGAAACCTTGAAAATTGAATTATCTGATTCCAACAGTAAATCCTCACCTATTTCTCTGAGCCGATCGTTGATGGGGAATGATGAGCAGGAGACGTCCAAGTTCTCAGTTTAACATAATTTTATTACAATACGTCAAGAAATGTGCAGTTACAGAGATCTCCGGGTTCACTCTACATGTCCCTGATACACACAGACTGGTTTCAGTTCGTGAAGTCTGAACCCCCCTCCTTTCCCTCGAACCCATTATAACTAACAACTGTTTACTCAGACATGAAGGTAGATTTCTTCCAGGAAGTTCCGCCTTCTTGATCCACCGATTTGTCCGTTTTAATCAATACAGGGACACGTCATGTCACCGGGCAGCAATCTTCTCTGCCCGGCACACTGTGTCCTGACCTGGCCTGTTCTCCAAAATATTCAACAAAACCTCCTGCCTTGTTATGTCTTACAGATATAATTTGGAGACCTTAGATTATAGAATCTTAATCAGTTTAAGCAATGGAATATATGTATTTAAAGTAATCATATTTTTTTAAAAACAATATTAGCACATCAAGCAGTTGGGATACATGTATCATCTAAAGTAATCATAGTTTTAAAACAATAGTAGCACACAAACATAATCATTGAATCAAAATCATATTGCATGATTAATATATAAATGCATAGAGAGAGGGCACACACATGTAGGCAAGCATTTGATGTTGACCTTTGATAGTGACCTGTGTCTCGCACAGAGACAGACAACAGAGACAGAAAGAGAGATAGAAAAAGAAAGAATAATCAAGTTATTCTAACAAATGCATGATAAATCTTGCGGTAAAAATAAAATGAAACTCGAAATAAAAATCTCCTAGGGGGACAATTCTGCATTTAAATGCTTTGAGGAAGTGTGGTTTGCTTCACGTGACAGGGAAAAAGATGGTTTGAAAAATCCCCCATGTGATATTTTTAAGTTCCTCTAATGCTATTTTCTGACCTTTTTCCAGATTGCACTGGAGTGAACCCACTGACTTACAGTTCTGCTCCAGGAAACAGTGACTACAAGAATTTCACTCTCAATTTTTACAAGTCAGATAATGATATTTTTTTTAATAACATTAGATCTACATTTTTTATTTTAAATGTTTGAACTATTCACACTGAATTGTCTTATTCTGTCTGTCACACATTTGTCTGCAGGCTGATCAATGTAACGATCGACTTCCAGCTGAAGGCCATCAACATTCAGACCATTATAAACAATGAAATCCCTGACTGCTACACCTTTGCTATCACGGTGAGATATCTGTTTGTTTGTTTTTATTGGTGTTTATATGTATTTACTAGGGCCGGGACTTTAACGCGTTAATTAAGATTAATTGATTACACCAAAATGAACGCGTTAAAAAAATTGACGCATTTTAATCGCACTTATTTTTGCACCTTGGAACGTTTCTCACTGGATTCGTTTCAGGCGGACCGATTATACTGGAGCACCAACTAGCGTTCATGAGTTCAGACAACAACAAACCACAGTGAACATGAAGGAAGAAGCTGATGAGACCGCTTTGGTTGGCCCCGTGGATGATGGGACATTTAGTTACAAAAAACCAATGGATGGACTGAAATTAATTAGATTTTTTTTTTTTAAACCAGCTGTTGGTAAATCAACAAAGTCTGTTATGGCCTCTGAAGCAACAGAGAGATGTTTTCTAATAGTCAGGGTTTCCAATGTTCTGAGTGTACTTGAAAGTATTGTGTTTTACTTCAAAAACCAAAGTATTATAGTTTACAGAAGGTCTACCTACCTATAGGCTACCTGAATTTCTGAAATACACTATATTTCTAAATATGCTATTGCTACACTTAATGGCCAAAATTGCACTGGTCTGTTGTACTTGAACAAAAATAAAGAATATTTTTGTTGCTTAAGCTTATGTATTCAGTCATTATTCAAACTATACTATACTAAAAATCCATGTGAAAAAAATTACTTCTCACTGTTCTCAAGTCAAATATTTATATGCGATTAAAATGCGATTAATTTCGATTAATTAATTACAAAGCCTTTAATTAATTAGATACATTTTTTCAAACGAGTCCTGGCCCTAGTCCAACTCATTGGGGCTGAGATGGATCAGACAAAGGAAATAAAGGAAACATTTATTGTGACTTTTTTGAATCTGGCACCCAACAAATACCCCATTACAAAAAAAGTAAAACTTACACTAAAACTAATAAAAACTAAACTAAAACTAAGCATTTTCCAAAAAATAAAAACTAATTAAAACTAGCAAACCCACTCTAAAAACGAATTAAAACTAACTGAATTTGAAAAAAAAAAAATCACAACGGAATTAAAACTAAAACTAATGAAAAATCCCAATCTATTATAACCTTCATGAGCAAATGGAGTTGTTTATACATTTCCATACCCAGAGTTTATACATTTACTGTCTCTTGTTGTGGTCAGATCCTGATGGATAACAGGGCACACAGCGGGAAAATGAAGATCAGTCTGCAGAACCAGGCGACCATACAGGAGTGTAAAGACCCCAATGTGTCTGGCCACGGTGAGTTAGCTGTTGGTGGATAAGCTGCGATGGACAAACTGTTGTGCAGATATTCACTCATCTGTCTTTTAATATTAACTGTTTTATATGTCATTTACTATCTGCCCCTGATCCTCTCCTCTCCTGTCAGCTGAGAGCTATGCCCGGGAGTTCTTGGACGTGCTGGTGTCGTTCGTCTGCCTGCTGTCCCTGCTGCTGTGTGGCCGCTCCATCCTCAGAGGCGTCCTGCTGCAACACGTAAGGAAGAAAACCAAACAGCTGCACTGCAAAAAAGGTGTGTCTAAAAACAAGATAAAAACAATAAATCTGAGGGAAATGATCTTGCTGCATGGACAGATAATTTCACTTGACAAGATTTCTTAAATTAAGATTATTAAATCTAGAAATAAGCATGTTGAACACTTAAAATAAGAAATGAGCTCTTAAAACAAGATAAATTAGCTAACACTTCTCAATCTAAAGTTTTTTTTATCTTGGTAAAAAACAAATAATTGTCAGTGCACTCTGCTCGGGCCAGTTCATCGCTGCTTGCAGCTTTAATTTATCTTGTTTTAAGAGTTAATTTCTTATTTTAAGCGTTCAACATGCTTATTTCTAGATTTAACAATCTTAATTTAAGAAATCTTGTCAAGTGAAATTATCTGTCCATGCAGCAAGATCATTTCCCTCAGATTTAGTGTTTTATCTTGTTTTTAGACACACCTTTTTTGCAGTGTGTGTATGCACACAACTGTTGCTTTTCTTGCTGGCAGCAACATTTTCTTTTCTAAATGCAATCAGACTGTGCACAATAGATTCTGTTGATTTAAATCCAAATTTTTGTTTACATCTTGGTCTTGTATCACTTCTAGATTTGGGTTGATTTCTGGTTTAGCCATTCAGTTTTATTTCATGTAAACCTGCTGAGTCAGCAACCATCATGATCGTTCTCACAAACTATAAATTAGCCGACATCAGCAACACTTTTTAGAGCCACAGAGAGAGTATTTGAACAGGCTGCCCAGATACATTAAGGGCTGCCAAAGTATTTTGGTGAAGAACTTTAGCATTTAAAAAACAGGACAAGGTCAAAACCTAGTATATGGGTGACCACGTTTGGTCCATGTGATTTTGTGGGCAATGAGTTACAGGAGTAGTAAATGCTAACTATTGCTGTAACATGTATGAAAAAAACACCTTTGTATTATCCATGAACCGCTAGATATCTGTCTTTGGCGTGAAAACCTTTGAAATGAAATGTGTGAAGTAAAAGCACTGTCCAATAGTTGAAATAGGGCTCACTCACTCACTCACTTGGAAATGTTTCTATTGGGTCAGAACCGCTGGTGAAGGAGACGCTGACGCTCCGATGTCCAGCAGGATAATAATAATAATAACAATAATAACGGTAAATAGCAGAAGACAACAACATTTGATAGCCTCGGCTAGTTTTCTGTTTAAAGAATTTCACGGTCACAGGGTTATTTAAACTATATTTTAATGATAAATGATGTAACCTAAACATGTTTTGCTTTGTCACCATTAAAAATCTAAACCCGGCAGAGTTTTATCATATATTACGCTGACTCAAACCTGCGTACACCAGCTGAGAGCAGACGTGAGATCTGATCGTAACCTCCACTCACGTCCAAATTGATAAATGCCGAGCTTTGCTTAGAAATGATCGTGCGCCCACTTTACGCTCACTTTCTGTCGTATGCTCGTTTGATAAATGAGGGACTTAGTCACTCACTTTGTAACTCACTCAGTCACTCAGCCAGTCACATAGGCTGCGTTCAGACTGCAGGTGAATCTGATTCAAATCAGATTCCGACTCAAATCAGATTTTTAGTGCTGACTGTCCACACTGTTTTTAGCAAGTGTCCAAATCGGATATGGCTCTGTTCAGACTGGGCCACATTATTGACTGATCTGACAGGTTGCTGTAGTAACGGCGTCAGAGCGTCTGACGTCATATAATTGCGACAGCGACAAGAACAGCAACAACAAACATGGTGGAGGCAGGTCACCTCAGTATATTGGTCTTATCACTGTCCAGTAGAGGTGCAGGACATCTCAGACGCACCAGGGGAGAAACCGGGCGGATGGACGCCCCCGTCGGGCCGCATGAGTCAGGCGCGGCTGCCGGTGGACACCTCGTCTCTGCGCTGCCCGCACTACGCGTGCCGCGTAGAGTGACGTCACGGACATTCAAAGCCGATCTGAGTGTTTGGAGCGGTTCAGAATGAGACCCATCTGTCCTAATGCGATCTGAAACTACCTCCTGAAGGTGGTTTCGATACGGTCTACAAAAATCGGATTTCTGATTTGTGACTGCTCAGACTTCAAAAGAGCCATCCAGTTCCAATCTGGATGGGCTAAAAATCGGATTTTGGCTGGCAGTCTGAACGAGGCCATACACACCCGTGTATAGGGCTGACCTTGGCAATCAGTTTGGAAAAACTAATCCAACCCAATCCAGCTAGTGACACCTAGTGGTACATTAGTTGTTGACCGGTCCAGGCCAGTGTTTGACTTCATATCACACCAGTTGAAAATGTTGCCTCTACTCTGCCCCTCCCCCCTCTACAGCCTGCAAACAGTACATGGACCCAATCATAAAACTATTGTTCCAACTGGAAAATAGGGGATGCATCATTTGATTGCACCCTTCTGGATTTGAGACATTTTTCAATAGTGCAAAAATAAGTTTTTGAGGTTTTTTAAATAAAACGTAACACAGCTTCTCATCGTATTCATCATCCTCTCCATGAACAGGAGTACGTGCAGTTTTTCAAACACAGACTTGGCCGCAGTGTGAGCTGGGGAGAGAGGATGGAGTTCATTAACGGCTGGTATATTCTGCTCATCGTCAGCGACATGTTCACCATCATCGGCAGCTTCATCAAAATTGGAATTGAGTCCAAGGTAATGTGATGTATGATAATAAGTTGTCACAGATAAATGATTATCTCTGTGTTTTTAGCTCCGTTTCTAGTTATTAATGAGGTCACTGTTGTGATGCAGAATTTGTCATCATATGACATCTGTGGGATCCTGCTGGGAACCTCCACTCTGCTGGTGTGGGTGGGAGTCATCCGCTACCTCAGCTTCTTCCAGAAATACAATGTAGGTGAAAGACACACATAGACTAAAGATATTCAGTTTTTTCTCTTTTTCTTGTCTTCATCACTGTTCTTTCTTTAAAGAGTATAGTAGTATAAATATATTTTGCTCATTCCCTCCGTCTCTCTGTATCCCACAGATCTTGATTGTGACTCTGAGAGCTGCTTTTCCAAACGTTATCCGCTTCTGCTGCTGTGCAGCTGCTATTTATATGGGATATTGCTTCTGTGGATGGATTGTGCTCGGGCCCTACCACGCCAAGGTACTGTACACACACGCTGCAGTGCTTTTAACCAGGAATGAGCAAGCATGAGTCATTCAGACAGTCAGTCACAACGACCTAATTATCATAAAATGCCCCCCAGCACTGTGTGTAATTAACGATAGAATAAAATTGACATTTGTTAAATATGAGTCATGACAACATCCTGTGAGTAAGTGTTTTTGCTGGCAATGTTGGTGTTTTGTTTTTGTCTAAAATGTAAATTTAACAGAATGCGATAATGAGCTTATCCTTTATGACATATATTCAATTAAAAACTATACAAAAGCACAATAATATATTTTCACACTGATGAACTTTTAATTTCCTTAAACAAATTGACACCACTATATAGGTTTTTATATATTTTTGAAAGATGCATTTTTATGAAGAATCAGCTAAAATTGGTGTGTGGCATTTCTACAGATTAAAGTGGGGCTTCAGTGATTAAGTATCCTGTGATATCCAGTCATATCCTGACTTTTGCTACATGTTATGGGTCAATCCACATGTTAAAGGTCCCATATCGTAGAAAGTGATATTTCCATGTTTTTTTTATTATTATTATAAAGCAGGTCTAGGTAAAATATATATTCTGTAAGGTTGTGATGTCACAACTATACTATATATAGGTAGAAAGTGCCACTAATCCAGCCCAGTTACAGTCATTCCCTGGCTGCAATGGTGGTGCAGATACACTAAAACACAGATTTGAAAGGAACACTGACCAATCAGAGCAGACTGGGCATTTTCACAGGGGGGGTGGGGGGGACAGGTGCAGATAGCTGGATAGGTAGACCACACATCTCATGTTAAGCTAGCAGGTTAGCAAGTCAGCTAGCTAACGCACCATGCAGTCCCTCCACCTCATTCCCCACCGCTGGGAGATTTTGCCTGGAGTAGATGAAGCCCCAGTGCCCGGGGTCACCGCAGGTTTATTGTGTGTGGGAAACACTGCAGCTACTTCTTAAGAATGAAGTAATGTGAATAGTGTGACTATGGACAACAAAATGTAAATAAAACTTGAATACATTAATTCGTCCATCAACAATATTTCTGCCTTAGTCATGTCACAAGGCTTTCAGTTGGAAATGGCCGTTAGTAATGAATTAAGTCAGCAACTCCCAAGCTACTTCCCCACATCATTTAAGTCTGTCTTTTATTTTACTAGACCCCTAGTAGCAGAAATTACATACTGTGCCTTTAAATGCTGCATTAATATCACTGTAGCCTTTAATTCCACTAACACGTGTTGTGTTGTTTGTGTGCAGTTTCGCTCCCTGTCCATGGTGTCAGAGTGCCTGTTTTCTCTGATCAACGGGGACGACATGTTTGTAACATTCGCTGAGATGGAGCACAGCGGCACACTGGTGTGGATCTTCAGCCAGGTCTACCTGTACAGCTTCATCTCCCTCTTCATCTACATGGTGCTGTCGCTCTTCATCGCACTCATCACCGGAGCCTACGACACTATCATGGTAAGCTTTCTTTTGGTTATTCTCTTGCTTTTTCCATGCATTTCTAGCCATGTTGGTGAACCGGTGGTGGGATTAGGGCTGGGCGATAAGGCAAAACAAATGATCAAGATATATTTTTTCATATTGTCAGATCTCGATTATTATCGCAATTTTTCATATTGTTTTTGAACTGCCAGTTTTAAAGCATCTGTACTGAAAACTAAAGAAACTAGAGATTAGTTCAATATTTCATTAACATATGAAGTAAATAACAGAGCAAATTAAAAAAGATGAAAAAACAGTTTTTACTCAACAGTAAGACAACTGTAGAAAAATATAAAAATAACACTGAACAGTGAACTATTTTACAGTCACCAGTAACAACAGAGTGTTTTTGCAGGTATGCAAGACCCAAAATAAACAAATTGAGCGATTTGTTGTTCCCATTCAGTAACTTGTTTCTCTGTTAGTTTTCATATGTCCCATGCTCTTGAATGCACCATAGCCGTCGCAAAGCTATTGAATGCACCATACCTGTGTGCGAATTGCTGTGCTGTGAATGTTAGTTTTCTCTAGATACAGCAGCAGATAGATTATAATTTCCTTTACTCTTTCCCAACATTCACCTGTTCCTCCTGGTTTATAGCTCACAGTCATGGCTGACATCTATTCCGCTGCCCTCCGCTTCACGTTTAGCTCCACGTTCAGCCTTTCTATTTACTTCTCTGGCAATTTACAAACAGTAGTGGAGCAGGAAAAGGTTGACTGTGATTGGCTTTTGTCACGCACATTTCCAACATGTTTGATCGAGTAAATATGCTCACAGCTGATCACCGTAATCGACCCAAAATTTCTCGCAATCAGTAATCACGATCATATAATCGCTCAGGCCTAGGAGAGATTTGAGTGGTTCTCAAATGGGGGTACTCGTACCCCAGGGGGTACGTGAGATTTTAAAATATGCATTTAAAAAGTAGCATCCATGCAAAAATCCTTTAAAAATAATTATTTAATAAATATTTTAGGAAAATATAAGTATAAGTTCATAAAATGAATTTTATATTCAGTAGGCTATTCAATTTCCTGATTCTAAAAACCCAGAGTGTCCCCCATACCAGGATGGTTGGACCCAACCTGTCATATGCCACCTGGCATCACCTGTCAATCACTTGAAAACTCAAAGATGGAGTCGTGGTTGAAGCGTAGCAGTTAGAGTTTTAAATGGTTATATGCTCACTGTTTTTACTACATTAGTTTGAATCACTACATTTTAGTGATGACAAATATTAGCAATACATTTAGTCATGGATTCTTAACATTTAAAATGTTTGAAATATATATTTTTTTAATTTTGTATGTGTTTATCAGTTCCAAAGTTTAATAAATCAGACACTGATGGCACAGCGCTCTGTTTTTAAGTCTTTTTTTTTTTTTTCAACCAAAAATGCTTTGCCCTGGTTGGGGGGTACATGGCTGAAAAAATATTTCACAGGGGGTACATCACTGAAAAAAGGTTGAGAACCACTGGTATAGAGTAATGTTCAGTGTTTGTTTTGTCTTCCTACAGGCTCAAACGCAGGAGCAGGTGCGTGTTTCAGATCTGCACATGTTCATTGCAGAGTGCAAGGACACGCCCAGCTCCGGCAAGTTCCGTGGACCAGAAGGGACATCATGCTCCTTCCTCTGCTTCTGTGACTAGTGAGGAGGAAGAGGATGCACAGAGGGAGTAAACAGTGTATGAGTGTGCGTGTGCGTGTGTGTGTGTGCGTGTGTGTGTGCGTGTGTGTGTGTGTGTGTAAGGGCAAGGCAGTCAGGTGACAGCTGAATGCATTTGCGCTCCTTTTCCCAAATACCCAGCAGGC
Organism: Centropristis striata; assembly: GCF_030273125.1. Taxonomy (NCBI): domain Eukaryota; kingdom Metazoa; phylum Chordata; class Actinopteri; order Perciformes; family Serranidae; genus Centropristis; species Centropristis striata. Next base: position 10,072,202 of record NC_081529.1, on the reverse strand, counting down.
ACGATAAATGCCTCGAGGGTGCACTGACTGACCTTGGACCAGGTTGTCCGTGTTTGAATTTTGCATTTAGATTCATACTGGAGCGGCAGAACACTAGCCCAATTACCTGCTTCAGCTTTTGTACTGTATGAATAATTTATTGTCTCTCTGAAATGTCAGTTTGTCAGGCCTTTGATGACTACACGCCAGTAAACATATTCATAGCTGTACAGTAGACTGGACACAGGGTCTACTAGATGAATGGCACATTTTCACTTGAATGATCAACTCTGCACGCACAGGTTTTTATTACCATGTCAGTGTCCACACGGCTGCATAGGTTACAGGATTGTTTTTGCTTCTTGATTATGTAAATAAGTGCATTTCTTTTGAATCTTCATATCAGAGGTAGAATAGATGCAAGAAAAAAAAGAGAGATCATTATCTGCAGTGCGTATGCATTCGCTTCTGCAGCATTTCCAGTCAAGGCTCTTCCTCCACTCTGGTTTTCATTCTTTGCTTTGTTCTTGTCGTCCTCTGGCTGGAGAGAGATGACGGCTGCACGAGGCAGGACGAGCCCCGCAGCCAACCAGTTAGTCATCAATATGTATGAACGGTTTCTGCTGGAAAGAGCCTGGTGACTAATGCACTTGGAGACAGAGGCTCTTTACTGTTTGGTTTGAAGGAATACTTCACCCTTAAAATGACCATTTGTAGATCAGTCACTCACCCAGTGTTACCATGGATTTGTGGACAGAAAATCTGAGTAAATTCTTGATAAACTGAAGTAAATGGGGGCATTTAACAACAGCAAAGCTATATTAAAACATCTATTTCAGACTCTCATATAGCTGGTATAGTATACTTCAAGTCTCATGTATCTAGTCGTATTCTCACTACTTCTCAAACACATACATTGTCACTCAAATCTTAATATTTAAAACACTTACACCACTACTCTAGGGCCCTATGATTTCCGCAAAGTGGAAAACACAGATGGAATCGCAGAATTGTATAATTAAAACTAAATTAACTATGAAAAGTCATGGAATATTCCTGTTTTTTCAATACTATTACAAGAGTATATATACAGGCTAGCTTTTCATCATCATTTATGCCAGTCACTGACAGTTTAATTTAGACCAGAGCAATATCCAAATGATTATTATAAGTGAGGAGAATGTTGTGTTACACTAAACATTCAATTAAATTAATATTCATGAACATTTTAACATTTTCTCTTTAAATTGTTACAATTTTATTAACTGACTTAATTATGACAACTGATGATAAGACAATCTTTCGGATGAAAAAAATGTGCCTAAATCATAAATCTCAGAAATTTACTTAGAAGAAAAAAAAGATTAAATATAAAACAGTAAGTGCCCCCATTTATTTCACCTCATCCAGGATTCTCTCCATTTTCAGATTCTTCGTTCCTTGTAGAGATATTTGAGAAAAGGTTTTTTTTTTATACAAAGTAGCACGGGGTACTACACAGAGTAATTAATACACAACTGGTTATTATAAGGATGGAGTATCCCTTTAATGTGCTTGATAAGCACAGAGAGCAGTAACTACAGAAACAAGCTGAGAAAAGAGGACGTGAGGTTTGAAGGCTGACTGCAAAACTATGTGTAAAAATATTTATTAGTTGTAAAACCTTCATTTTATGATGATTATTAGTCACAGTAAACATTAAACATATAAACACTTTAGGATATGTTGCAGGGAAAACATCTACAAACAAAATATGTTCTAGATTATTCTGCTGTTTTGTCCATCTGTATGGGCTGAAATGTGTGCCACCAGAAACTGAATTTGAATTATTTATATTTTAATTTTGTATAGTTTAATTTGAATCATTGCATTGAAAAACTGAATCTGAATCTTGTAATTTGAAATTGAATGTATTAGTTTGGAACTGAATATTCAGTTCTCACAATTCAAATTCAGTTCGCAAAACATTCAATTTCCATTTTCTGCTACGAACATCTGGGTAGTGGAGGCAGAGCAATCGAGCGCAGATACACAGATCGCCTCTTTGGCCAATCAGCACCTCCGTTTTTTTTTTTGTAACATTTGTTGCCTCCCGATTGCCATAGCGCCTCTTCGGCCAATCAGCACCTCCGTTTTTGTGCTTGATTGCTCTGCATCAACTACCTGGATGTTCGTCGCAGAAAATTAAAATGTAAGTTTGCGAACTGAATTTGAATTGTGAGGACTGAATGTTCAGTTCCAAACTAATAAATTCAATTTCAAATGCAATGATTCAAATTGAATAATACAAATTCAAATTATGTGATTCAAATTCAGTTTTTCAATGCAATTATTCAAGTTAAGCAATTCAAATTAAAATAGAAATAATTCAAATTCAGATTCTGGTGGCACATATTTCAGCCCATACATCTGAACCAATCATCTTTAACTGAAATGCCTGCATATTTGTGATTTAAATGTAGTTTAACCACATGAAATCACGTGAATATCACTAGAGCTTGTTTATCTGATCTTACCTTTTTCTCTATTATGATCTATGATTCAGCTACTGTCTTTCTTATATATGGTTGTACTTTGGCAGCTTAGAGAGTCGTCTGTATTTTATATAATGTGTCACACTCTGACACTGTCAGTGCACTGACATTGAAGCCAAGTGTAAAAGGGAAATAGCTCTTTCTTTTTATCTACGAATGAGCGAGGGCATCTCTACAAGCCAGCAGTTCTTCAGTCACCATTTTTAAAGTAAAATGAATATTCAGATCTTTTATTATATAAACTTACTGAAGTGTTTAAGGCTGTGTGGAGGCACATGTAGGGCACTATTCAATGGAAGGAGGGATGTTCACTGCACAAAATGTCTTTCAGGACTAAAAGGGTACTTTTTTTTATTCTTCACCAACTTGAATTAATGAATATTGTTTACAACATGTGTTTACTTTTAATGAATGTTTATCTACACTTACTTATTTGCACATATTGAAGACTGATGTACAGCATCTGTTGGTGTTCTCCTCACACTTTAACGTCACTTTGATTTCATTTTACCAGTTTACTGTTTTTTATGCTGTTTTAATTATTTTTTTACCTCGCTCGCAGAAGAAGGAAGTAATAGCTGAAAGGGAATTTCTTAGTTTCTATGTAAGAGGAACTTGTACAGGTTTTTACCCTCATTTGTACTGAATGTTTTCTGCTGCTTGCTGCCTTCGGAATGAAAATACATGTCAGCCAAATAAATGGAAAAGATGCTGAAATTGTGTCAGAGTTGTTGAGCCTACAATGTAAAAAATGTCTGTAGATTTTACGGTGAAAAACTGCTAAACCATGACAGTAAAAGACCGTAAAATGATAAATGGGTTAATTCAGTTTCAGTAACAATGAAACACTGTAAATTTATATATCAGCCAAACAGTATTTTTTTTTAAGTTTTTTATTTTTTGGAAAAAAAGAATTACTCCACTGTAAAATACACTGGCACTGTGTTTGTAACAAAAATATACTGTAATATATATATATATATATATATATATATATACAAGCATCACTGTAATTTTTGCATTTATTTTTTGTAAAAATACTTTTTAAATGTACTAAACACCATTATACTGTAATATTTAATAGTAAAATCTTTAATTTATGCAGCATTTATAAAGTACTTTCATGTCAATTATGTGGCAGAACAGCGTTTCTTTTGATGGAAAAACTTTTTATTATTTACAGTAAAATTTGGAATAAAATGGCAATCTTAAATGTGAAATCAACAGTGCTAATATCATTTTACTGTAATATTACAAAAAGTTGCACCATATATATTACGGTAAAGTTCTGGAAACCACAGCTGCCAGTTTTTTTTACCGTAAAAACAACAGGGTTTTTTTTTTTTTTTTTACAGTCTAGGTCAGTGATATGGTATCAAGGATTTAAACATTTTTTTTTATATCCGTTTCACATTAGACACATTTGACCCCAAGCAGCAACATTCTCTTAAATGTCCTATTTTTCTGTGAAGAGAAATCATAAAAGAGGTCAAATCCAGATACACCAAATGTTCTTAACCATCCAAATCTGCTCTTGATTACGTTCTATTCCTTTTTTTAATTACATGGAAAATGGATGATGAACAATTTGAATAAGTGCTCCTCTTGGGTTACAAGAGGGAGGTGCTTCAGCACTGTTTTTGTAAGGAGAGTTTCATTTCGCTGTAAATGCTCAATACGCAAAATGCATTTTAGCATTTTATTTGCATTGATTCTTTTGAGCTATTTTACATTTTTGTGGCTGCATCCATTTTGTTTGTATAATGTGTTGTATTTAAAATGCAAAAACAGATAAAAGTCATTTTTAAAATGAGTAAATCAATTAAAGGCTACTTTTTTTTTTTAGCACAATATAAATACATTATTTAGCACAAAAAGTTGTATGAATACAACCCTACTGCAATTTGATTGATTTATTCCCTTTAGAAAATGAAAGCTGAGATATCTTTTTTTGCAAAAGAATTCTTCCTTTTTTGTGCAGTTCAGGGAATATTAACCATACTGTTGTTGGGTTGCTTCAATAAGGAATCTAAAATAATTGATTTTCCATTATCATGTATAATTACTGTGTTATCGGGGGAAATGATTAATAATTGTGTTGTTTTATTCTTTTTTTTTCAACTTTTTTTCCTTTTGTTCACATACAAAAATAAAGATACATGTTAATTTATGCTTGAAATCAACACAAAAGAACAGAATTATAGTAGAAAAATAATAGGAATTTTTAAAAAAACAACAACAAACAAACAAAAACTGAGTCAAATCAAATATCAAAACAACAACAAATAAAAGAAAGAGATTTAAATAGTAATAATGCAACTTGGAGGATGTCAAGTGTTCTAAAATGTAAAGTTCATTTTTCATGGGATTATATTTGGTATAATAGTCCATAAATGGCTGCCATATTGTGTAAAAGGTATTTATTTTACCTATTTTTTCTAACTGCAAATGTTTCATTATATCATTCATGTATTATTCATTTTAAGCATGGATTCATTTTCATTTATTTATTTATTTAATTAGCAGAGGAACACTTAGATTACATTTTTTGTAATAGAGTGGCTAACATCACAAATTGCAACATTTTCCAATCAGTATTCAGTAACTGACTGCAGTAACTGTAATCTGATGTAACTCTGATGTGGGTATAGTCTGCTATAGAAAATGATACATATATAATAGAAAGCTTGGATTGCATGAACCTCATGAACCCCTTAGTGTGTGGTAGTAGTCTGGCACCACTAGAGGGAGAGTGGCTCTGCCTGCAGCCTCCAACCAACCAATCACAGGAAATCAATACAATCCAGAGCCAATGAGGAAATTACACTGCAGGAAGCTGAAACACAAGTACTCTGAGGAGGAGAGGAGGGGTGAAACATTAAGAAAGGGAGCGGTTTGTTGCCTTCATTAAAGATAAATAGTGCTGACGGTATAAGTAAAGTGCTTAACCTTCAAATCTACCATTACCACAAACTTCATTTCCACACAAGGTAAATGGGTTTCTAGAGTCAAGGTCCGGGCAGACGAAGAAAACACACTGAAGATGCAAATGGACAAAAATGAGAGAATATGAGACGGACAAAGATCAAGGCATATATGTGCACCATCATTCCTCTTAGTGCAGAGGAGTGGTATAGCTGTCTAATATCCTTAGTACCTGCATGCATTATTTACTCAAGGATGCTACCAGGGCTGAGACGAAGCACTTAGAATCACACTGACAGGAACTGGCCGGCCTGCAGGGTAAAGCTGATTAAACAGGTCCATAGAGAAAACATAGAGTCTGGCACAGCCTGTAGTTGGTTTCCCATTGGTTAATTCGCATGCATCTGGAAAACATATCCTTGAGTAAACAACTACAATAAAAACCAGCAGGAATCTGAATCCCAAGGACAGGTTAGGAGGTTCTTTATCTCTATTTGCATTAAGATCATCATTATATTCTGTGCCGAATAGATACATATGATACATGATATATTGACAATGGTCCATTAATGATGCTGAGTCTTCTGCACTGCAAAAAAGTGTTTAAAAACAAGATAAAAATACTAAATCTGAGGGAAATTATCTTGCTGCATGGACAGATAATTTCACTTGAAAAGATTTCTTAAATTAAGATTATTAAATCTAGAAATAAGCATGTTGTATGCTTAAAATAATAAATGAACTCTTAAAACAAGATGAATTAAAGCTGCAAGCAGCGATGAACTAGCCTGAGCAGAGTGCACTGCAAATTATTTGTTAATTTGCATTTCTTACCAAGATAAAAAAAAAATAGATTTAGAAGTGTTAGATAATTTATCTTGTTGTTTAATCTAGAAATAAGCATGTTGAATGCTTAAAATAAGAAATTAACTCTTATAACAAGATTTTCTTAAATTATCTAACATTTCTAAATCTAAAGTTGTTTTTTTTGCTTGGTAAGAAACAAATAATTGTCAGTGCACTCTGCTCGGGCCAGTTCATCGCTGCTTGCAGCTTTAATTTATCTTTATCTTAATTTCTCATTTTAAGCCTTCAACATGCTTATTTCTAGATTTAACAATCTTAATTTAAGAAATCTTGTCAAGTGAAGTTATCTGTCCATGCAGCAAGATCATTTCCCTCAGATTTAGTGATTTTATCTTCTTTTTAGACACACCTTTTTTGCAGTGCAAAGACAGGTTAGGAAGTTCTTTATCTCTATTTACATTAAGATCATCATTATATTTTGTGCCGAATAGATATATGTACACAGTGCCTGGCCAACACATTGCAGAAGAACATAGATGATATATTGATAATGGTCCATTAATGATGCTGAGTCTTGTTGCATGTGCATCGCTCTTCTTCACATGTTGCCTGTCGGTGAGTGCGGTAGCATGCTGCATGTTAATGACATGCTGTGCTGGCACGTTGTGCTCTTCAGGGAGACCTTGCTGAGCAGCAGCTGCACCCGCGTGTGCTAACCTGTATCTGCCTGGTATTCATTCACACACACCCCATTTATAATTAAATCGATCCTTAATAATATTTGCGGTATTAGAGTGTGAAGTGGTATGCAGGTTATATCCCTTGTGCATTTTGAAGCCAATGGAGTTTGATTAGTGAATACCTCGACAAAAAGATGGCGACTGTGTCTGATGTGATGGGTGTGTCTGCCAGCTGCTTTCTTGTGTGGTTTGGCTGAGTAGCAGGAGACTCAGACCTCTGTGCTTCTGACTCTACATGCTGGAATACATGCAACACAATGAGAGCGTGCCTGTATCTGTCGCTGATTCAATAACTGATGTGTTGTGTAAGAGCTTGTCAAAGGTAGCAGACCCCTGACTGGAGGCCAGGTTCTGGGGCTTGACTGAGTGCCAGCCCTTTTGTGCTGTGGCTGCCCCAGCTGGACTGTAGGCCGGGAGGGAAAAAACAATGAGATAAATAACACGGGAACTGTGCAGCGGGGTACACAGCCCTGCCCCTTCCTGTCTCCGCTCCCGCACACTACTGCCTGTGTAAAAAACACCTTCCTTTCTTTGTTGAGGCTGGTTGACCATGCCAATGCGTCCATCACCATCAACCCAGCAGGCATCGAAACCGCCCGCAGTCCCCGCCCTCTTCCTGGTCTCCTTCCATGTCTTTCTTGCTCTCACACCTGAATGTATACTTGTGATCACATGTTCACACATTGAAATGAAATGACACATGGCTACAGTATGTGGGTGTTATATTAAGGGGGAACGATATTTTAATGTGTTGATATTTGTTAAATTCCTTTTATTTGTACTGGCACTGTGTGCAAGTTGTTAATTAAAAAGAGAGAAAAAATATGTTCCTAGGACTTTTTGGTTTTGCTGTGGCATCAAAAGTGATAGTTAGAATAAACTTGATGCGACAGCCGTGGCCGGAGGCATTATGTTGTGCTGTCCGTCAAACTGTCACTTCCATTTTTGTGAATGCAATATCTCAGGACCACCTTGAAGGAATTTCTTCAAATTTAACACGGACACTCTTTTGAACTCAAGGATGAACTGATTAGATTATTGTGGTCAAACTGTGACCCAATGTCCGTCCCAATCCCTTAAAAGTGATATCTAAGGAAGTCCTGTGGGGCAAGAACGCCTTGAGGGAATTCCTTCAAATTTGGCATAAATGTGTACTTTGACTCCAGGATGAATTTATTGGGGTTTTTTTCATGGTCAAAGGTCAAGGTCACTGCACTGTGACCTCACATCGGTCTCATCCCAATCAAGCACAAATGTCCACTTCGACTCAAGGATGAACTGATTAGATTATTGTGGTCAAAGTGTGACCCAATGTCTGTCCCGTTCCCTTGAACATGATTGGAAGGAAGTCCTGTGGGGAATTTCTTTGGTAAAAATGTCCACTTTGACTTAATGATGAACTGTTTAGATTTTGGTTAAGGTCAGCCATCCCATTTCTGTGAACGTGGTATCTCAGGAACACCTGAAGTTAATTTCTTTAAATTATAGGCGCACATGTCCACCTGGACTCAAGGATGGACTGTGATTAGATTTTGGAGGTCAAAGGTCAATGTAACCTAACATCTGCCCCAGTCTCATGCATGTGATGTCTAAGGAACACCTTGAGGGAATTACTTGAAATTTGCCACAAACCTCCACTTAGACTCACAGATGAACTGATTCACATTAGTTCAAAAGGCAACATCGTTGTGGATTCACAAAACAGGTTTGTGTCCATAACTCAAGAATTCATATGAAAATTATTATAAAACTTAACTAATACGTCTAAGAGCATAAAATGATGTAATGCTGACGTTTTATGTCCAAAGGTCAACTTCACTTTTCGCATTTTAATGTGTGTTTACAGTAATGTAAAAAAAATGAACTTGGCAGGTTGGAAGAATTATTTAATCATAAGGTGGTAATTTCAGTTTATAACAGTATTGAACTGAAGTGTAAAATTTCTCAAAATCAACTTGAGTCATACTGCATATATTTCTGTGGGAATAGCTTCACCCTTTGATTCAACAGCAAGACAAGAAGCATTGTTGAAAAGAAGTGAATTAACCTGAACAATAATAATCTGATCCACTGCAGAGGAACACAAACAAAACAAAAAAAATCTGGAAGATAAAGAGAGACCAAGAGATAACATTTCATTTATTGTTTTTATTCAATCAGGTTCATATGTGGTTTACCTTTTTTTGGTTTTGTGCCACACATTTCCAAACAAATCTCCCCTCTCCAGCACTTGGAAAGAGAAGAGTGCATCACAGGCTCGACATGAAAAGAAGCCCATCCACAACAGACCAGTACACAAAAGCCTGGCTCATGTAGACAAGGGCAGGCGGCTGCTGGGAGCTGAGCAGCAGCGCAGCAGACAGACAAACAGGCAGACAGGCGGCATGCCCACCCAGACTGTCTCTGATGAAAAGCCCCGTTCTGTTGAGGAGCACGGCACACAGAAACAAAAGCTTGTAAGCCATGAAACAACGCCCTTCGTTGTCTAACTGTGACTGAGATAAAACACACAACTTAACCAAAAGAAGGAATACTGTATCCGTTGCTCTTTGCTATCTTAATTTCTTGCTGGTGAGCTCATAATTTTAGTTTCTCCCAATTTTATGTCTGTTCACTCTAATCTCTGACAGATTAAACTGGCAGGCAGGTGCACATTGAATTGCACTCTTTACAGTCTGTTAGATCTGTTATTTGCAAGATTTTGACTTTAAGACAAAGAAACTCTTAAATCTTGTCTACATATTAGTAGCAGGATTACAACGTCATTTGGACTAACTTCAATAGATGCAATCAACAGGTCTGAGATTTGAAATTCTTGATGCAACAGTCACACTGAGGGCAGACAATGCCTGCAACTTGATGCATGTGGGGCAGCAGTAATGCACCGTTAAAGAGTGTGTGTGTGTGTGTGTGTGTGTGTGTGTGTGTGTGTGTGCAATGGGGCATGGAGAAAGGAAGAAAAGAGTTTGAAGAGGAGAGAAAAAGGGGCGCAGGGGCCTAAGAGGGAGGGCAACAGACAACCGGGAGGAACTCGGGCAAGGGAGTAGGGTGACTTGCAAGAGGTGACATCATCCTTAATTTGAATAATCCCCCAGCCTGGGAGGTGATTGGCTAAGCTTAGAGAAAGCAGAGTTCCCCTGCTATTCGCTATTCACTCCTTTCAATTCCAGCGTGGCGCGCTGTCGTGGTGAATGCTACCTTCAAAGGCTCATAGCAGCATCCTATTTCTGAGGTTAGAAGTTGTAAAAAAAGGTTTTAATGGTTTTGAAATAAAACAAGATTACTCTTATAGCTGTAATGTCATTTAAAGTGATCAAGGGAAGTTATCCTGTGCCAGTCTGAAGGAAATAGTATTATGAAGTTTTAAAAAGAAGAATTGAATTAAATTAGTCAAATAAAAATACAGATCACTTTGATCTGTTGACAATGTGTCAGGGTTCTCTACATATTTGTCCTTAGGATGTGCCAGGTTTTGCCACACCAGAAATAATAAGCTAACCATTCCACCCTCTATTTATTTACTTGAACTGTGATAGGACAGAGGAAGAGACTAGCATCCATCCTTTATTATTATAATAATGCAAATTGTAGGAGTGTTTGCCTATTTGATAGGACAAGCAAATTTTGTTTTGTTAGTCATCAGTTGAAATTTGTTTTGGTTTTATTTTTAAATCTCTTCACACCCACGACTGACCTGCATGGCAGGGTGGATCCCTGCTCCATACAAACACATCTCTAATGGTGTAAATGTAGACTAGTCACACAGCTGTCACTGATAATATTAGTTAATAACAACTACATATCATGGAGGTATTCCAGTATCTGGCATCTTAATTGTACTTTTTCTAAAACTACAGATACCAGACTACTGCTGTCCAGACAGCATACTACTTATCTGATTATTGGGCTTCAGTAGCACAGATCCCTAAACTAATTATTAATTAAAGTGATGCAAATTAAAGGAGCAGTAAATTACATTCAGAATGATAAATAATACATTTGTGAAGTTAAACCTGATAATATTATCACAGTTTTGCTTTAATTTTAACCATATTTTTTAACATCTGTCCGTCTCAAGTCCCCCAACTTTATCCAAAACAATAGACTAATTATGGGCTAAGATTATTTTCATTATCTGTAAATCTGTGAAATACTTTGTTGATTAACTGATTAATTGTTTGGACAATAAAACTCCCACTCCCAAAAATAAAAAAAATAAAAAAATAATGACAATAGCTAGGTATTTCTCAGGGGACCAGCAACTCCCTGCAGTCTCCACTGTTTATCTTATCTTAGCTACAATCTTAAGATAAGATGAAATAAGATAAGATAGAACTTTATTTATCCCGAAGGAAATTCTTGTTCCAGATTGCTCCAAAGTTTCAAAACAATTACAAAAACAATCATCTATACTGCCCTACAAAGCCTGAAATATAACATTTCTTAATAATATTAAGCCTCAAATATGAAAATCTTTGAATAGAGCTGTTAAACACTTTTAAATAAATTTATAACAAAATCAATTTGAAAATGTTTATTCACTGAAAACAAAATATAAAAGCTGAAAGAAGACAACAACATTATAGTTGTTGCATTCTGTTTATCATTACTATTAGAACCATTTACAGCAAAACCAGAGTGCAGTAACTACATTTTTGGGGTCAAAAGTCAAATAAATCATGATTTTTTAGCATAAATATTACATCGTCAATACATTTAGAAATAAGTGTCAAATAACCTATCTACCTATAACCCATTTGGCTGGCTAGTTAAAACACATTAAAAAACTTTAAAACAGTTTTTCTCAGTTTTATTCTCTGCTTAGTTAATGCAGTTAGACTTTGTAGAGCAGAATAGTTTCAAGAAAGTGAATACTCATATTCGTCAATAAGTATCGTAATACGTTTGGCTTGTTTTGGTTTAATCTAGAAAAAAATAATTAGCATTAATTAACTATTTATTTATTTAGGTCTTTGAGGCCCTATTGTGCCAGTAAGACCCTGTTTTTTTTGTACATGCTCATTAATGTTGTTTTTACAACAGCCCAATAAATGACCAAAGGGTCTTTCTTATATTACTTTCACTATTCCAACATTTCCTGCAGCACCTGAAGGCAGCGCGTCAGCCCTCTCCTCTCCTCCGCCTGTCCATCCATCCGTTCACCGGGCTACTATCGTGTGTGTGTGTGTGTGTGTGCGCGGGGGGGTGTGTGTATGCCTGTGTGTGTGAGGGAGGGAGAGAGAGAGAGAGAGAGAGAGAGAGAGAGAGAGAGGACTGAGCGTCATTCTCCTCCTTTCTTCTCTTCAGTGAACGCGCATCACTTGTGAGAAACGGCGCTCGAGACCCAGAAGTTTCTTGTCTCGGCTCGGTTCGCTCTCCCGCGATTTTCTTCCGTTCCTCCGGTTTCATTTGATCCTCATCCTCACTTTCTTGTCTGTGACTCGAGGATTGAGCCGGGTGAGCTGCTAACACTGGGCGTAGCTGGAGAGGATTCTGCTAGCTCGCCTCTGCACTGACTGGTAAGGGAGAGATTGTTTTAGCTTTAGCTAGCATGCTAACGTCAGTTTGTAACTAACTGCCTGCTAATTAACGTTTAAAAAAACCGAACCTTTAAAACGGCCGTTATGTCTGTTGTCCGTTACAGAGCCGTAGTTACCGTCTTATTACTTGTGTTTCCACATTTTAACAATATACAATGCGTTGGAATTGAGCTGTCTCTTTGTGTTAATGAAGATTTGTGTTAAATGCGCAGTTGAAAATGTCCAAAAGCTTTTATTTTGGTGTCACTCCATGTATTTGTCGATGAGCCGCTTGTTTCACGTTGATTCCTGTTGAAGGGCTGATGGGGCGGTGGCAGGCTGCATGCTCGCTGAAGTGCTCATCAGTCCTGTTGGGCTAACGTAAAACATCATTTTATTAATGCTCTTTTTCATTTACACAAGGTTTCCCTTCATTGTGAAAGCATTTTATGTGCATTTTCCCCTCCCTAAACTTTTTGTTCCTTTCTGCCCTCCTTCTCCATCCTCCACCGCGGATGCCTATTGTTCTGTGATGGGCCAAGTGGTGTGTGTGCTGAGCAATGTTTCAGTCGCCTCAGGGGGAAAAGCCGGCAAATTTACCGCTAATAATTCAGCAGATGCAGTTTTCACGTCAACGAAACCGAATAACTTTGGGGGCATTTGTGGAATGTTAACACAACAATTTCCCCAGACCTAGAAGGGGAGTTTGTGAAGCTGAAATATCTCTGAGATGGTTGTGCACAGACTCAAGCCGGCATGTAATCAGAGGTGATTAATGTCACCCCCAAAAGTGATCAGCTATTGTGGTGTGTGAGTTAAGGCTGGAGGGCCCCGTTGCTGCTCCTCTACTGACTCTTTCTGGTGAGTGAGTGCAACAAGACAGATTACACTCCCCTCTGTAGAACAATGGGGAGGAGAAAGCAGAGCCAGTTCTCAAAGCCTGCCCAAAAGCATTTAATAAACGAACATGCAATCATTGAAAATCTTTATCCTCAACCCACAACTCTATTCTCCTCCTCTGACATGCCACAGACAGTAACGTAAATTGTCTGAAGCTTTGTGGTCACAGTGGGCATGGATCGGTCAATAATGGGTAGCGATCAGCCATGAGGTATTGATGTCATCCCTAGCAAACGGCATCCCAGGGCAACTAATATGAAGACTTTTAAGGCTCTGCCATGCAGGCTTGGAGACACTCCAGGGTTCTTAAGTCAGAGGTGGGCTAAGCCATCAGCCCCCCACGGATTGGGAGAATGGCTGACTCACTGTGTTGGTGGATGAGGCAGGGAAATGGAGGACAGACATGCAGGCCTAATGCAATCATATGAAATTAAATTTAGCTCCCATTAAAAACCGCACTCTGTTGTTATGAAGTTATTTAAGATGGCCTTAAAAAGATTATTGGAGGATGTGGCTTAGTGCCAGGGGCATTTTGTGTGTGGGGAGGATTTGTCAGAAACTACATTTGAATAAATGAAAATTGGTTCCGATAATCTCCTTGCCATTTTTGAACGGACCGTAGTTACATCTCTTCCTTATCCTTGTTAGTTGTTTTTAATAGGATGCATCACTTTGTCTCATGTCTATGAGATTATTTTCATTATCGATTAATCTGTTGCTTATTTAAACGATTAATTGATTAGTGGTTTGGTCATTAAAATGTTGAAAAATATCAATCAGTGTTTCGCAAACCACAAGATGACGTCCTCAAGTCTCTTGTTTTGTCCACAAATCAAAGAGATATTCAGTTTATTGTCATAAAGAAACAAAGAAGCCAGAAATATTCACATTGAAGAAGCTGAAATCAGATAATTTGGATTTATTGTCTTTAAAAAACTGCTCAAACCAATTATTCGATTATCAAAATAGTTGAAGATTAATTCAATAATCGATAATTTTTCGATTATTCAAATAATTGTTGCAGCTCTACTCACGTCACAAGCATGTCTGCTCTGTTAGACGAGCCAGAGTCCAGGGTGTTAGTGTGCAATAAGAATGGCAGCGTATTGTGTCTGGAAAATCCTCTGTACGCAGAGGTGGTGTATGTTAGCAAATGTCGTTACTAATGCTGAAATGGTGAATAAAGTAATCATTAAGTGGCTTTGCAAACTATTAAATAGTTTTGAGTTTGAAAATGAGTAATAGTCAATTAAATTTGAGCAAAAATAACTAATAGCTTCAAAAATGCTCACACATTGACGAATGCAAACAGATGCTTGTTTATTTTGATGAGATGATACTTTTTTTGAGACATCTGTTTGGAATCTGGTACCTTAAGATTAGTCTTCTTCATTTTTAAAATTATTGTTAGTAATTATCTCTGCCAAGAAGATGAAATGATTCATTAAGTAAATGACAAAAAAATGTGGCGGATTAAGAGATAATGATATAATACATTTTAATTGGCCCCTAGCTGCAATTAATTGATCATGATGATGACAACCCTTAGTTGCAGTTCTAACAGCAACATGACAATGAGAGCCACTATAATAAAACCATCAACGTGCCTCTTGAATTTAAATTCTTTAAAATGAGCTTTCATGAGCTTATATTCTATGGTAATTTAAATTCTAATGTTCTGTTTTTCCCCCAGCTGGCCTCTTGAACCATGCCACCGTCCAGAAAAGAGAGATGAATGTTGCATTAATAGACCTGTGTGTCAGCTTGCCCTTAGCCTAAGGACCGGTGTTTGGTGGGAGTGTGACTCAGATTGAACCCCCTCCAGCTCTGAACTTCTCAATTGTGACAAGGGCAAGCCTTTGCCTCTGGTCATCAAGCTTTATTCAGAATGAACCCATGACCCTTACACTTCTGCGTCAATCTTTAAAATTACCACCATCACCTCTAGCTCTGTTTTAATCCATGGCAAAACAGCACAATAGCTTCTTGTTTAGAGATTATCAAAAACACCAACAGAGACTATGTTTGGTTGTATTTCCGTCCCTGTTTTTGGGTGATTGCGGCTTGAGGAAACCGCCACGGGCTCTGCAGTGAATTGGCGCTCAGAAGATAAAGCGGAGATAAACTCTGCTGTCGCCTTGTGCTCCCAGTCATGATAGCAGCCTTGGTTGTCACAGTTGTCAGGGCATGCAGTTGGCAACTGGTGGTGAGGTTTTCAGGCTGTATTTGCCAGCAGCTGCAGTAATTTGCTCTGTTTGGACGCTCTGAATTCCTCTGGTGGGAGGATGGATAATAGACATGGTTCACAGCCTTGTTGCTAGGCTTCAAGACCAAATTTTTCATGACACAGTGTGTTTGTGACGCCTGGTTATTTGGTGTAATGCCGTGTCTGGGATGTTAAAAATGGTGCCAAAAATGGTCACGAGTCATGAGGTTTGCTCTACCAGTGATGGCTCACAGATACATTAATGTTATATATGTTAATGCATCCCTCTTTACATTGACATTGCTGCTCTGGCCCAGTGCCTGCTGTGGTTCAGATTATGTCAGAGGCTACCCAGCGCGCCCTCACCATAGCCAAGTGTGGAATGATAGGCATTTGTGCCCGACACCGGTGTTGACAGAATGATAGACTTCCTTTACCATAAGCAGCTGTGGGAGTTGATTTGTTTCGCTGTCCTATCAATTTCTCCTGGTGACATTTAAATCTGGCTGCTGGCTGCCTCAGTGAATTAGTTAAGATACATCAGCATCTCTGTGAAGTGCTAAATGTATGTTTATGGTTGTTGTGGATGTGGTACAAAGACTTTCTAGCAGTTAGCTTGCAGCTTGGTTTGAGGCCAGTTTTGTGGTGTAGGGTATGTTCTTAGACAGCTGTAGTTAGTAGGTGTTGATCTGGTCAACCATCCAACCTGTCCGCCATCCTGCAAGGGATCAGATTCCATCTGGAACGTGCCTTGTTCTACTTCAAACAGGAGGACATAATCCTCTTATGGACACAGTCGTTCCACTTGTACTTTGCGTGCGAGCATCCGTTTCCCTGGGCAAAATCTCGAGAGAACGCCAAAGCCTCTTGGGTGTGTTTCTGCCGTCCTGTCCAGATGCCACGGTTCTGCCCTCTTCTCCCATCTCTATATCTGCTCTATCTGGTGTCATTGATCCAAGCCACCAGCTGGTCCCGGGTTGGCCTGATCTCATTTACCCCCAAAGAGGAGCTTGTTTGTGGGCAGACGGCCCATTATGGAGATGATCCAGAAGCTCTTCAAGTTACAAATTAGCCTTAGTTTCTCTGTTGCCTCTCAGTTGGGTCCTCTGTCTCTCTCCTTGTGTTGCTGTTTCTTGCTTGCCCACTCCCTCTGTCCCTTTTAATCCCCCCCCCCCCTTACTGTCCTCCCTTAAAACCTTGTCACTACTATCTCTCTTATCTCCCTGGGGAGAGAGCTAACAGCATCAGAGGATCCTGCTTTGCTAATGCACTTCCTCTGTCTGTCTCTTGTCTTTTTCTCTGTCCCTCCCATCTGTGGAGCCTGGCTCCCCACTTTCTCCTGTGCGATCAATATCCACACAGTAGAGCTTGGCGCTGCCCTGCTGGTCGCCCCTGCAGGCGGTGGAGCTCAGCCAGGCTGTAGTAGGGCCCTCGCAGTTGTTGGTAGTCAGGCTCTGTCTCTGCCCCTTTTTGTTCTAGGGCTGACGGACCCTCTAGCCCTACCTCCCCACAGTATTGTCTAATTTCTGGGACATACTGAGGCCTCTGTTACTGCTGCATATCCCTCCCTTGTTCTGTCTTGTCTTTCTTGGGCCACTCTCTGTCCCTGTCTCTGTCTTTCCCTGTAGCTGTGTCTGAGTACTGTTTTAGGACAGTCGAGGCCGACTGTACAAGATTAGCATCTCTCTTTGTCCAGGGTTAACAAGCTCTGTCATGTGTTAATCTGCCTGTCCCCAGGGGGCCGAGTTTCTCCGAGCCTGAACGCACCATGGGAAGAACTGCGTTTGAGTGTTTGTATGTGTGTTTTGTGTTCATCAGCATGTTTGGTGTTGGTTGGAATAAGGGGGGTGGTGTGAACACACACAATGAACAACCCTAAACTGTGACGTCAATGGTATTATATGCCATTTGTACCAGTCATACTTGCCTTTTGTACAGCGAGATGTATTTAATTAACAAAGAGGTGCTAATCCTGTCTAAGTTTTCATTTGAGTACATTGTAAAATCGACTCTCCAAAGAGTAGTGCTAGCTTTTCTGGTCACATGTTCTGTGATCCAGGTGTCTATCACACAATCTGCTGCTCTTTCTCACACATGCCAGCAGCCAAGTAAACAAGGAGATAGAAAAAGACTTGTTCCTTCCTCCCAGCGGGGCCTTTGTTCTCTTCGTTTGTCTTATTGCGCATCCTAGCAGATCACTGACTGACTGGATATCAGTTGATAAGAATGACTGTGGTGCACACACCTTTATGCAGTTCACTTGACAATCAGCAGGGAGGACATTATTGTGTTTCTTTGTTGTGGTCCCACTGTTATCATCGTTGTTGTTGTTGTGGTCTGTCTTGAGAATGAGACCTGAGGATGTAGCTTCTCGTTAGCTCAACTGTGCTATTGGAAGCACCACTGTTGTTACCACATCTCTGTGAAAATTACGCTGTCGCAAGCCATATTCCATTTATGAGTGCTGATCCACAGCTGCAGTTCATCAATTTTGTGTGCCAGAGACCAGAGATACATTGTGAGAAAAATGCTATGTAGTGATAGCCGATTATGAGTTAGCATTAGCGCTTAGCTCTCCTCTCTATCGCGGTCTTTGATTATGGTCTTTATGCTGTCTGTGAGCACTTGGAGCTACCAGTGCCGTGCTGGTAGCTCCAATCAGCGTTTTGGTACCCTATGTTGGTATTTGTCTCCACTTTTTGAAGGTTTCATTTTTACTCGGTCATTTCTCAGACAGAAGACAGAAGATTTTATTTCAGGGAAAAGATAGATGCTGAACTGTGAGATAATATGTATGTTTACAAAGAAATTGAGATCTCAATTAAAAAAAATAGATATATTTTCCTTTTGTTCATGTCATTTATTGAAGTGTCACAGTTAAGGAAAGCTGCATATTTAGTAGGGCAGCAATAATTTACCTTAAAGTTACATAAAACACACCAGACAAGTTGCAACAATAACAACGGAAGACACTGGGTTGCATAACATGCCACATTTTTTGCCATTTGCTCACAGCTTTGCACAACATTTTGATGGAAACCTACCTTTTGTCTCTCCCCCCCTCTTGGTTACTTCCTCCCTCTCTCTCCCTCTCTCCCCTGCTCGCTCAGCCCTCCCACAGTCCGCGGGGAATGCCATGCAGAGCAGCAGGCTTTGTTTGGAGTTTATTTGTGTGCAGGACAGAGGCGGTTTCCTGACCTCAGGTCGGGGGTGTATGGGGAATGTGTGTGCTGTGATTAGTATCGAGGCAGAACTAGTTACCCCCAGCTGGATTAACTGGGTTTCATGTACCATCAGCACCCCTCATCCGACTCCTACACACTATTTCTACCATTATTTTTTCTATTCCCCCATCCCTATGCACGTCCTCATCAGGGCTGTGTTTGGTAATAATCAGCTTCTCGTCTCATTGATGGCTCTTAAAGGCTTTGCCGTCCTCCAGGGATCAGCAGCCAGCTTTAATGATGTGTGTTGCAGTTGAGGAAGAGGCGGACATGCAGAGAAACCATCCCACTAAGTGTCATGAGAGAGAGTCAGCGGTTGCAGTGATGGTGGTTAGGAGTGGCTTTGAAAGGTTTTGCTTTGGACCTGGACTGCTGTTACATAACTCCTTGACAATGATGAGTCCTAGTATAAAGCTCAGACAGAATGGATTTATTCGACAGTTTACAGTCTAATATAAATGGCCTTATTGACTACAGAGATAACTCTTTATTTCTTTTGTTATACCTGTTCAAACAGTGTATGCCTGTGACTGATTGTAGCTGTTGCAGCTGTCAGTCTGGTGGTGTTCTGCCAAGATTTGGCAGAGAGGAAATGAAACATTCAAGTATTGTCTTTGCTGTACATCTTTACTTTTGATTCAGTTTTCCAAGAAGTAAAGATGGATTTTTCTCTCTGTCAGTCCCAAATAGCACTTGCAATAGTGCTTGCATTTGGTCCTCACAATGCTTATGAGTAGTGTTATTTTGGTCTTAATCCCACCTTCAAATTGCTGATTTTATGTACTTATAGTGTACTCTTTCTGATAGTTCATCTTAGTTCTAATTAACTTTGGTTGTTATTTAATCAACATAAAATGTAGCCCTTCTAGTTCCAAAACAGGTTGGTATCATAAAGTATGAACAAAGTTTTTAATTGTAAACAATAACTGTAACACAAAAGAGAAGGTTTTGGGCCGGGCATCCACTGGTTATTGCCTCCAGGGGAGGATTACATTACAATCATCTAAAGCAGAGAAAATGTACAAATCATGACATTAGAGAAACTGGAATCAGAGATTTGGGGCAATTTTGTTTGATAAGTAACTAATACAAAAATTCTATTATGAAAATGCTCTCTTTCGAAATTTGAAATACAACAGTTTTTGCTTGGACTAAATTGATCTATTTTTGATCAGAAAAAAGCAATTTTACAGCTGAATATATAAACAGCGGGTCTAAGTAGCTCTAAATGGGGTGGAGAGTTGACTGGGACTACTGTTGTGATTTGGAGTAGGTTGAATAGACAATCTCAGGCCCCATGCCAGCAAGTGGCGTCTTGAATCTGACATTCTCCCCCCTTTCAAAGAGGGGGAGTAGTGATACACTCACACATAAGCAAATTCTCACATTCCACCTTATTTTGTAATTGTTGGGCACAGTCACAAGTAAATCTGCGTCATGGCTGAGGCCACTTAGTGTCAGCCCACTTGCCCATGTGCAGTGGTGCCGTAAGCTGAGCAGTAAATTATTGAAGCAGCGCTAGCTAAATCTTGCAGAGTTGTGCTCTTTGAAGAAACAAGTTTGGAGCTGTTGTCTTAATGTTGATGTGTAATATTAATGATGTAGAATTTGTCCTATTTTAAGACATGTTCTCATTTTCCTGGACTTTATGAATTGCCTATTATGAAAGAAATGTTCATATGAAGAGCACTAGAAAAGTGTATCTTTCATGGTTTGATTGATTGGAATAAATTAGATCATACTCATCAGCAAAGAAAAGACATGAAGCCCATTAAAGTGGCCAATCTTTGTTGCCTTTATGAGGCGAATATATAGGTTCTAAATTAAATGAAAGGCCATTCCAGCAAAGACAGTCAAGACATCGCTTAGTTTGTGATTGTACATTATGAGATGTGCTTTGTAAATCCTTCCCTGGCTGTCATAGGAAAGAGGCCGGTCGATTAGCAGTGTCAAAGAGCAAACACCGCAGCCCTGCATCTTCTGTTTGCTGCTTGTAGAGATAAAAGAACGTCAATTACAGGGTCAGAGGCCACTGACTGCTCGTTAAAAATGCCTCCAAAAAACCAGAGCCACTTACATTCTGTCCCTTCACTGCCGATGTTTTTGCCCTAACCCTCTATCCTCTTACAGAGGCATTAGTTATGTCTTGAATGATTTCATCAAGCTTGTACGTCTTCGTGTCAGCATTAGCGGAGTGTTACGTCGGCTACAAAAGCTCACTTTCTTTTTGCATCTTTTCTCCCGCCACCCCACCCCCACCGCCGCTGCCTCCTTCCCCCACAATCCCTCTCTTTGACTACTATTTAGAGTAGGCCCCGGGGATAGAAGAAGAAGGCTCACAGAATGCATATGTGTGTACACAGTTGTGTACTGTGAAAGCACAGCCGACTTTGTACCACAGCGATTCATACATGGCCTCGGATAGATGGTTGGTTAAAATGAGTGAATGAGTAGTGCAGCACTTGGATTTCAGCCTTTGTGTAGAAGCGTCCCTTGTTTCTGACAGATAGTGGATGTGATTAGATGTGAACACACACCACAGCCCAAGAGCAGATTTGACATTTACTTAACATTTAGCTCAATAACCCGTGCATCGGCTTCTTAATTGGAATCTACATAATGAATCACAGCTACTTTAAGCACTATTTTGTTTTTAAATATTCAGAAATGTGTTTTTTTTTCCTGTGAGCTGTTATTTAAATGTAACCTCCTGCTCTATTCTCAACAGGCATGTAAAGTGCATGTGCACCCCCCTTACCCCTCCGTCCTGCACACAAACAGTAGTAGATTGTACTTGATGCAAAAAGGGGGTCAAAGTAGCAGTTTTCTGTTTAAATATGCTAATGACCTGATTATTCAGGAAATGCATTTTTATGTCTAGACAGCCAGAAAAGCTTAGATCCCTCAGTGGAGCTGGATGCCTTCCAGTTATTGACAGTATAGACCTGAACACTGTTGTGTGTGAGGGATACACACACCAGTTTGAGCACTCACACATTCTGTTTGTGTCCCAGTGTGGGTATTAGGAAGGGATGATGCCTCGGAGGATGATCTCACCTTGCAGAGCTGGCTTGCCCATTATTAGCTTACTGCTTGAGGCCTATTAAATTTAATAATGACAACAACAACAACAATAGAAATTAAACAGACAGAATAGTCTTAGGCACATGCTGTACTAACATAAATAGTATCAACTATTATACACTGCATGTACATACAGAATGTATAAATAAAGAGGATAGACATTTGTTGCATGCTTAAAAAGTAGCAATTCTGATTTATCAACAGTGCCAAATGGATTTTGTGGAATTAATTTTTAAAAACCCTCTGCAAATCATGTTTGAATTAATTTCAAATTAACAGAGAATGTGTATAAAGTACTTTAAAGTTGTATAGGAGTAGCCCATAAAATGGCCCATCTCACCCCAAATGATATGATCGTCCACTGTGATGTTTCACACACATCATCATATGCCAATGTAGTAGACATTGGCCAACTCACCAAGTTTCATGACAACTGGACCAATACTTTTTCCATAATCCTACTGACAGATAAAAACTGGCTGTTACATCAAAGCTTGTCTGTAAACGTGCATTTAAGAGAATAGAGCAGACCGACTATAGTTGATGATAAGACCAAGCTCATGCATGTGACTGATTCATTATCACACAAAGAATGTAAACAGTATGTGTGTGGAGGGTGAAGATGGGAGGAAAAATGAGTCCTTTTCTCCTCTTTCCTGGTCCTGTGCTTCGGCCACTGCCTTTGGTGTCTGTGTGGCTTAGCATTTGTGTGGGTTTCCTTTGTTCCCAGTTACTGTGTAGCTCATCATTGGGGCTTGCAGGGAATTTGGAGTGGGATGCTGCTTGGAAGCTGCAACCACATGATTTGGACACATTGTGAAGGCCAACAAACACATTTTTGCAAAGTCAACTACATTCAGAAATGTACAGAAAAAATCAGTTAAACCTAGAAGATAACAGTGCAAGACTCCAACTCCACTTCCATGCTTACTCTCTTCTATCTCTAGTTATGTTTTGAGCTGAATACTGAGGACAACAACTGCAGCCTGTTGAAGTAGTATTCTCCCTGCTCTTCTCCTCCTTTGTTTGCATTTGTGTGTTGCTGAGGCCACAGGAGGTCAGGACAGCTGACCGGCTGTTTGGTCTGATGTAGCTTGACCAGCAATTCTCTTCAGATTAAGCCATTTTATGTTCTAAACACTTCACACAGTGCACACACTGTGCCTAAATGTTTTGAAACGGGCCTAATGTAGCTGACATTGCCATCTGTCTGGAATTAGCTGCTGGAATTGTGCACTAACTTACAAGCCATTATGTATCAGGTCTCTTATGTGTTTAAAACACATGTGTGCTACAGCCTAGGTTGTAGTCTTGTGCTGTACATTATTCTGCGGGGTTTATTCACATCTACAGGTGACTAGAGATGAAAGGCATGAGTGCCTTGGTCCCACTCTGCCCTGGTCCACTATATATATTATAATTGGAGAGAAGACTTCAATAATAGAATCCCAGTGTGGTATTCTGTAATGTAATGTATGGTAGTGTTAACCCATCATAACCCCCTTGAGTAATGTAAATCCACCATCAGCAGCTCTTATTATAAGTGCCAATGAACCAGCAAAAACATTAAATCCCCAGCTGCTTAGTGGTTACTGGAGAAAACTATTGTTCCACAAAGCTCTACGGTCCAAATGTGTGTAATTGTATGAATGTGAAGCAGCTGGTAGTAAAATGAGGATTTCTCAGCAAAATCCATTAATAAGTAGAATCAAACGATTATTGAGGAATTTAACTTGCAAATGGAACTTTTTCTAACCAGTTTGGGCCTGAAAAGTGAAGCAGATGCTGAAGAGCCTTAACCCTGCATTTTTTTCAAGTTGTCAGTAGGGGGCAATACCATTGGTTGCAAAATAAGTCAATTTGTATGAAAAACACTAAAAATACCCTTCTTTTCACTAGATTTATTGTCTCAGTAACAGTTTTCCATTTGAGTTTATGGTCTCAGTTGTTAACTCCAAGTCTTCTTCTGACGGTCAAAATGTCAAATTCAGAGTTTCAAAGCCGGAGTCCAAAAACCAGTGGGTGACATTTACTTTTTGTAGTCTGTGTTTTAGGAACCATTTAGGCCGATGTTTTACAGCCTCTAAATAGGATAACTTATAATTTCCAATTATCAGCGAATGTGTTTCCTCTTAGCAGCAGCTCAATCAGTCCATTTGCAGGGGAATAACTCTTCAATCTAATTAGGTTTAATGAAAACCTGTAATGGCCTTAATGGGATTGATGTTTCAGTTGGGATTGTGCAGTAATTAGTGATGAAATTCAAGATAATATAAAGCTGTTGCAACACATTGAAGAAACAATTATCCAAATATGTACAGATGGTACATACTGTAGCTTATAGATTAGTTCAGATTTCATTATGGTGCTCACAATTACTGAAGCAAAGGAAGATAAAATCATGAGAAATGTACAGAACGTGCAAGGTCACTGGGATATTAATAGACTACTTCACACACCAACTATGAGTTCTTGTTCATCGTTTGTGTTTATTTGGCTGGTTTGATGTGTCTTAAATCCCCACTACCTCCAGTTTCTATGGAGAGCAGATAAAAACCAAAACCTAAGGTATGTTCCTGCTCTGGTTGCTAGCCTGTTTATGCTTACCACTGACTGATGGTCCTAATGACGTAGTAGGGCCGGGTGAGTGAGCAATAGAGCCAGAGAGAGAAGTGCAATATCACAGCTGTCTGGAGCCTTGCAGGAGAAAGAGAAATGTTCCTCTGGCTGTGGCCACGCAATCAGGATTTATCACTCTCTTTCTTTCTCTCTCTCACATGCACACACACATGGACACAGACACAGTGTAGGGTACTTTGGAAAAGAGCAGTGAAATGAACAGCCAGGCCAGATGCTGCAGTCTACTGTGGGAAGAACAGAAGATCAGAGTCTGAAATAGAGAGAAGGGAATGGTGATTGGACACAGTCTTATTTCCTGGTTCACTGCTTGGTCGAATTAGGTCACAGTGTTGATAGCAATGCCGGGTCTTAGTTAAACAGTGGTGTGCTTGTATTAGACATTTTGAAAAATCAAGTGGGTGGAGTTTAATGTGTAAAAAGTACTATAAGACCTACTATATACAGTTGTCACTTTGACAACATAGGTGGTAGTAAGTGTTTTGTGCTGATATAGTTATGGAGCTTGATGCTGTCAGTCATTTAGTCCTCATGTTAATACTGAAACAAACCGAAAATATAACAGTATAAGTTATAGATCAGAATGAGAGTCTGATCTTACATTTTTCTGCATCATACTTTAACACACGACTAACTAACTGTACACTGCAGTGCAATAACTGATGTTTCTCTATATAAGAGGTGAACATAACCACCTTGGAATCACCCACTGGCTTGTGAACTACTGTTTTAAAGCCTTGAGTTTGACATTTTGGCTGGGGCCATCTTGGGTTTTTGGAAACCTGAAGTGACCATATATGGACAAGAGGGTGGAGCTATCAGCTAAATAGCTAGCTAGCTTGATAAGCAAGGTGCCAAGTTGGCAAGGTGACTGTCTTTTAGTACAATATTAGCTGAACAAATCATGTAAAAGGCACCCAACATGTTAAAATTAACAAAATTAAGTTGAAAATAACATCTAAACCAGACAAAACTTGTCAATCATAAGGTAGCCATGCCCTAAAACATACCCTGCTTTATCGTGTATTTATTTCTAAATGGAACCATCATTTACATAAACATCATGACTTGAAAGAAATTAAACTAGAAATTGAGACCATGAACTCAGAAGTAAATGTTTACTGAGGTAATAAATCAAGTGAGAAGTAGGATCTTTGGGTTAGCTGTGCCTGGTTGTGGGTGGTAACATAATTGAGCCAACTGTCTACATTTTCTCGCCTCCCTGGCATTTAAAAACCCCAAGTGACTGAAGGGTGCGGCATGAATCTCTGCAACCCGTCATCTCCCTCTCACCCTCTTTGGTTGTTTTGGGTGGCGTCCTGTTGCACTAGCTGTGTGTATCTGTTCTTATGTGTTGTTTGGGATACATGGATATTTTTTTCTCAGTTTCTCTCCCTCTGGCCCTGCTCAGCTGCTCCGGCCATCTGTGCAAAGGCAAACAGATAACAGAGGGATGGAAGGAGAGCGGTAGTGGTGGGGGAGGAAAGAAATCATGGAGGGGAAAATGTTTGGGAGAAAGAGAAGATCGGAGAATGAAAGAAGGCCTTTTGACATGTGAGATTTAGTTTAGAGAATGAGTAAAGGATGACGGAAGAGGGAAAGAAAGAAAGTGTGCGGGAATTGTTTCCAGGGAGCCAGCAGCATAAAGATGATGTCTGTCCTCATCTAGAAATAGGACAGTGAGTGTGTGTGCATGTTTAGGTCAGTGGAAACTAGGATGACTAGTGTTGTCTGGATTTTAAAGTTGGACCAGCAAAGATCAGCCAATAGTGAGCTCATTTTACGTCTTGTTTTTTCCCTGTCTCTTTTCTCCCTCTGTCCCACCTTCTCTGCTGTGTTCCCATGGTCCACAGGCCAAGCCTCTTCCTCTGGGCTGGCCTCTGTGTTGCCTCAGAGTTGGTCTCCCCACTTAGCATTTCTCACAGCCGGCTCCTCGCTCTGTTTGTAAACTTTGACAAGCCGGTTTCCTGCTACTAGCCCCGACTTCCCCCTCTCTCAAACTTGTAAAAACCTATCTGTTTCCTCTCACCCTTCCTTTTGCAAGTAGCGGAGGAGAAGAAATAAGAGACAGTGTTTAATATTGATGTAGACAATGTATGACAGCTCGTATTACAGATGGTTGCACTTTATCAGCCTCACATGCTTCTTGTCCCATTTCTTTTCCTCAGTTGCTCATGTGTCTCTGTTTGTGGCCCGTGAGTCAAACTGTCTGCCTATCCTTGGGTTTATTGTACATGCATTGACCCATTTAGCAAATACATTCCAGCCTTTTCCCACCTCAGCCTACTTTTCTTTTTATAACATAATAGTGTGAAGCAGGCTTCTTAAGCTTTTCTCATCCATGTGCAGATTCAAAAGTTGCGTGTCTTAACATCAGTACAGGTGGCATATATGTATGTGATTGTGTGTGTGTGCAGTTTGCGTGCTAAAGCTTTTTGCGCTCCCTTAAGTATACTATCCCGGAAAACTAGTCTTCCACACTAGTGACTCTAATGCCATTTTGTACCAAGGAAAAAAAGAAGCCAACCCGTAGCAGCTACGCTGGCCAAGTGTGTCAGTGAGCTTTTTAGCATCACAGAGGGGCCTATTTGCCACTGCACTGCAGTTGGCATTGCAATTAATGAAGGCTATTTGTAGAATGTGTTGTTTTTGCAGCAGACATGTCCCCCTCTGCCTCTCCTCCTGTGTCCCTGACACATGAAAAACAACATAAAATATGTTGATCTAACTGTTTTACCTGAGGTTTCCTTCCGAGTGAGACTTATGAAACTGTGACGTATTTTTGCATGACCTCCTATGTGCTGATGTGTTTCTCAATGTGCCTCATTGTCCTAGATAAACTTCAGTTCTCTCCTTGATTTATGCAGCAGTTCAGTTTTCTACATAGTATAATGGTACATCTTGTTCCATTTCCGTCTTACAATAAATTTGCCTGCTTACTCTTTCACCCAGGCATAAAATTATTTCTGTGTGTGATGCTAGAGTTGTAAGAAGATGCAAGCAATCCCTTTATCTGATTCCTGGGCTTACACCATTCCTGGGGATCTGTCTACTGATAGGAGGAACAGCAAACTGCCTTTCATGTCTGGTCTTGCTTTTGACTAACTGTGTTGTATTGTGTATTATTCTGTTTCTCTGCAGACCAGACATTGCTGTCTCCAGAAAGGCTGTAGTCCTGTGGCCATCCTGTGAGATTTAAGTCAACCCTGCCTTGCAGAGACGGACCACTACCACTCAAGGGGAGATGAAGCCGGATGGGGTTGCCACGGCGGCATTGGAGCCAATGGAAACATTGGAATCCAATCCAGTAAACGAGGCAGCACCAGCAGCAGGACAGGAGCCTAACCAGGCAGCCAGTCCAGTGGAGGAGGAGATGCCACAGCAGCCCGTAGGAGAGACAGGCCAGGTGGAACCCCAGCCAGACCAGGCCAAGGAAACACCAGCTGCCAAGACCAGCAACAAGACTTCAGGAGACTCCAAAGCCAAGACTACCAACAAGGCCACGGCCAAGACAAAACCTGGCACCACCCCGACCAAGACAACAACTGGGTCACGACCCAACACAACCCAGAGCCGCCTCTCAAATGGCGTGTCAAAGCCCCAGACCAATGGCGTGGCGAAGAAGACTGCACCTCCAGCGGCCAAAAAGAGCACCCCGACCCCAGCTCCTGCCAAAAAACCAACAGGCACGGCCCTGGCCCCCGCCTCCAAGAGCAAAGTGGGTGAGAAGAAAGCCACAGGGGCTTCTTCCGCCACCAATGGTGCAAAGCCGATGACCGGAACAACAGCAGCCAAGAAGACAGCGTCCACGACCGCTAATGGTGTCAAAACCAGCACCACTGCAGCTGCTGCTAAAAAGCCCGCAGGTTGGTGAAAATGTCATCACAGAACAAAAAAGTAGAAAAGTGTTATTCAGAATGTAGGCCGTGTGGGGAAAAAGGGCATCCACAGTAAGTGTGGCATGAAATGTTTCACAGCTCTTCTCTAATGAGGAGCGTTGACTGTAATGTGATGACATGCAGATAGATGCACACATGATGGATTCAGCACACATATTACACATGGCAGAGTGGCTGCTGGTAATCTAGAAATGCATTTGGCCTAGATCCTTAATGGATGACCTATATCTGTGATATATGTTACTATATGCAATATTATACTATGCCATATAATACTACTGTGATGCTGTTCTTCACATCTCTTAATTTATCTCTCTCATCTCTTCTGCTGTCTTCTTGTGTCCTCTCCTCTCTTCTCTTCTCATCTCCTCCACTTCTCTCTTCTCCTCTCCTCTCTTGTCTCCTTTTGTCTCCTCTCCTCTACTTGTCTCCTCTCATTTCCTCCCCTCTATTCAATTCTCTTCTCTTGTCTACTCTCCTCTCCTCTCCTCTCGTCTCGTCTCCTCTCCTCTCATCTTGTCTCGTCTCTCCTCTAGCTCCCAAGACTGCCTCTGCAACTCCCACCAAACCCAGCTCTACAGCCTCACCCAAGCCCCCTGTTTCCAAGACAACCAGGTAGGTGCAACATTTGTGAAGAAGCCTCACCCTTGAAGTGTGTGGCCGCGTACATGTACGCACATACACGTCTAAGAGAGGTATTCTGTGTGTCTGTAGATGGCACACACCGCCGTCTAAAATTGGTCCTCTTCTCAGACATCCTGCAGGCAAAATTGATAAAAGAGTGGGCTCCTTTTCTTAAAAGCCTTTCCAACAATTTACTAGCAAATCAGCAAATTTACTCCAATCCAAATAAATTGCCCAAATAGATAAGAATTGCTGGGACTGAGCAGCATTTTAATGCTTCCTAATGCCAAGTGAGAAGCAGTTGGTTCAAAAGGCCTCACTTGGCTACAGGTTCAAAGGAGACTCTGTTTAAGAAAAAACACCCTGGAGGAATGAGGGACAATGATCACCCTTATAGAGACTTGGAAGGGCGGGAATAAGTAGGCCAGCAACCAGCCAATGTCAGAACAAGCCTTAGAGGAACGCCTCGCAGGGTTGCACCAGAGCAAGAATTACACAGCAGCATTATTAATTAATCAAGTTTTGGGAAGGGGGTGGGTTTAGGAAGTGGAGGAGGGAATGTTCATAATATTTTGGTTTCTTCAAAATGAATGCTTGTGAACATTTCCTTATACCAGCATGCATTATGAGTAGGGGTGTTATGGTACCCACTTGATTCATAGAAATAATTCATACTCTGGACAAAACGGATAGTACTGCAAGTGTCAAGGACAGTTTTACTTGCTGATGAAGGAAGGAGTATTTTGCTCACTGGCAACTTCAGTGAACTATTTTCATTATAAAAACAAGAAACATTCCCAACTCTTCTGAACTAACTCTGTACCAGTGTTTCAGTTAGTTTCACCTTGGCTATATGCAAATGTAGATGCCATTTGTTTCAGTAATGGTTTTATTACTTTCTGCTTTTGCGTCTAAAGAATGCTTGAAAGCAGCACAGATTTGTGGAGATTTTTCCTTGTCCTGGTGATCGGCACATCGGTGTAACGCCGTCAAATGCATGGCATTACACACCGTACAATGTTGGAGCATCTGCACCACCCAATGATCATTTATGCTTGCCATATTGTGACTGACTAGCACATCAATCAGCTTGTTGTGGTAACCCTAGCACCTGTTGCATTACATGCATCTATCTATATCCCATGTGTTCTGTGTGAAGCTGTGGGCACCGAACCGTGACCCCTGCACCGTAAGCACCATTTAGCACAAATACACAAACCATTGCAGTTGTGTCTGTTTGTGTGTAATCAGGTCAGCATGTGTTCCTCACCTGAGTCACACTGTGTGTCTGATGTTGGGTCCTGAGGTGGCGAGGACTGAAGGAGGCCTTTGTGTGAGATAGTGATGATCATGACCAAATAGCGCCTTTGGGAGTCAAACTGGTTTATTTTTTTAACAAGGGCTCATCCCGCTGCCGTCACTTCCTGTTTATTTGTTCGTTCGAGCAATGGCCTCTTTCTTCCTCACTATTTTGCCACTATGGTGTATGATATGATGAGTTATGTCACCATGTTGGTATGTCTGTTGTTCAGTCAGAAACATTTGCGTCAAACAGATTGGGCCATTTGTTGCACACTTATAATAAATAGAAGAGAGAACAAGTACACACTGCAAGCATCCCAAGGAAGATGCTTAAAGGGATAGTTTGACATTTTGAGAAATGGCTTATTTTTTGTTTTGTTGCTACCAGAGATTTCTCAAAAATCCAACTTTAAGGGATCCTAATCACATATATTCTCTGTGTTATGGGTTTGTGAAACAATTGATATTGGCCTTAGCAACCGAACAGATGATAACACTGATGGAGGTATGGAATATACAATATGCACGAAAATCAAGAGTATATTTTTATATTAACAGATACAGGTATGTTAGTGATCTGCCAATTGGCTGATGATATCAGCAAACCGATAAATTGGTCAGGCTCAGCCATTAAGTTAGCTACCTAGCTAGAGAAAAAAGGGTTTACTAGACACACACTATAAGCTACCAGGCACTTCCTTCCTCCTGCCAGCAAGGCATTTCATATGGAAATCCCTTAGGTCACCACACACATACACACACACAAACACCACGTGCCACGGGTAGCAGTTGGATTGCTGAGATTACACTCAGATTACAGCTTTATACAACAGTGGATGTGCAAACATCTAATTAAAAAGTATTACACAAGGGCATGTCAGTAATCGCCACAGAACTCATAGCGCCACCTTTATTAATCGTCATTTCATTCATACCTAATGAAAGATTTTACATGCTCACCCAGTTTTCTGTGAAACATAAAACCTCATCACTTCTTTGAATATAAAATACCACACAGCAAACACAATTTAACACTATTAGAGTGAAAACTGTAAAAGAGTCATTATTACTCATAACAAGCATGCATCACACCCGTCCTCTGTCTCTGGATATATTTCAGACAGCCAGGCTTAAGAGACGTGAACCCTGTGCAGGTCCTTGAACTGTACTTGAACGCTGAGTTCAAGTCTGGCACAGGAAGAGCTTTTGTGGGTGCTATCAATAGCACAGTTTCACCCCTCATCAGTAGAGTTAATGCCCGGCTCATGCTCCCATGCAGCCCTTGTTCTAACCACAGTACCCTCATCAAGTGACGAGTCGGGCTTTTAAATAAAAACACTAATGAGCTAATTTGTCTAAAGACTGAGCTGAAATCTAGCCAAGGCTCATATTGTAATGAGGTTAAGATTGGATTATTGGTGTGTATCTAAGGGCACTTTAGATGCAGCAGTTTGTGTTGTTAGTGTATGAGTCAGGAAAATGTGTAACACATAGAGGATGTGTAGCCCAAAGAAGGAGTTATCTGCAGTAGACCCATCTACAATCCCCATGAGAGAGGTATAACCATGACTGACGATAGGCTCCTCTGACAGCACCATGTACCCTTGTAGGCATACTTAGTTTAGTGTTTCTGCATGTGGTGTGTGTGTGCACGTCAGCATTTGTATTCGTAATGCACTTTGACAGGCCCATAAATTTCTGCCTTTATTAGATTTTGCCCTTTTCCAAACTCACCCAATCCTTAATTCATGCTTGCCATCAGCTGATTGGTGGAGAGATAGACAGACACATAAATTGCCATATCAGACCCACTCTGCTTCCGCTGCTGTGTCACGCACACATGCACGCACACCCATTGTGGGTCTCTCAGTTTACTCAGTGTTACTTTAGGCCCAATTGATTTAATTCTATCTGCAGCAGGTTCCAGTTATCAGACAAGTAAATGTGCGGAGCCAATGCAGGTTCGCTAAGTGACGTCAATCTAATTTAAGGCCACTCACAA
This sequence comes from Centropristis striata, assembly GCF_030273125.1. NCBI lineage: Eukaryota > Metazoa > Chordata > Actinopteri > Perciformes > Serranidae > Centropristis > Centropristis striata. The sequence goes on along the minus strand of NC_081529.1, from coordinate 10,039,820 downwards.
GTGTTTTGTTCCCCCTATTCAGCTGAAGGTTTTAGCTAAATTACATTCGCTTTTGTAGTTGTTGATGCCAAGGACTCTTTATGGCTCATTCATCATCTCCCTGTTTATTGTGACATAATACACAGCCAACCTTTTTTTGAAAACAGCTTTTTTTCACTTTTAAAAAACTATATATACATAAGCTTTTTAATCATACACTTTTATATGTAAGAAAAGCAGCCTTTTCTCTCTATATATGTGTCAAGCAGCTAAAGAAACTACCTCCACCACCCCACTTCTACACAGCACTTTACCTGTTTGCAAAGACAGCAAGGGGCCAGTGAGGGTGTTGAAGCTAACCTGATGATGATGTATTGGTTCCTTTAACTTTAAGCTTTATTTGTCCCAGAAGGGTAATTGGGCTTGCAGCAAAGTGCAACATAAAGCAAGCATAAAATAAGAGTTGGAGAACAGACATAAACTGACTTGGCAGCCCTGCATCAATGAACAAGCATCATCAGAACAGCAATTATAGAACAGCACTTGGTTTTCTTGCCATCCCCATACATAAAAGTATGACCAGCTTAACAATAACAACCAAGACAAAGATTGATGTGTGTATATGTCTAGAATTGGAGCATGTGTGTGTTGGTCTGTCACAAAAAGTCGAAAATTCACTCATCAAGGTCAACAAAAGTTCATGTTCATATATTACAGGATATAGCCTGTTGTGTTTAAATGCGCTTGTTTACCAAAAATGTTAACAATATATTAGCCAAGATAATGCCGTAAAACAGCAGGGTTTCCTTATAATTATAAGATTTAGCCATGTTTCCAACAACAAAAACTATGCTGAGACACAAGCTGTCATTTCTGGTAGAGCTGCTTCTGTCCTGTCCTGAGTTTCACCATGGGCGGGGGCTGAGGCAGCTTGCACACACACACACACACGCACAGATGTACTTGCATTCTCAAGCTATGATAGTATCATTATATCTTTGGCATTAAATGTTCAGAAAATCATAATTCATCACAGTTATTTTACGGATAATATATCGTCCAACAAAATATGCTAATCGTGACAGGCTTATGTGTATGTGTGTTTGTGCACCTGCTGTTTGAAGCTGATTGCCCACAGCACGGCGCTTGTGACAGAAAACATTTAAGCCTGATTAGTGTGCAAATTGGGACAGTAGAAATCATTACAGGTTTTTTGAACATCATGTCCATGTGTGCTGGGATGTAAGCTAACAGTGTCAGCTTGTGCGCATGAATATATTCCAGTTTCTGTCTTTCTTGGGCACCTTCAAAGATGATTTGTGTCTAGTTATGCATTAATAATTTGGGACTGGTACGCAGCATGCAAACAACAGGACAGTACAGCGTGCTGTGCTTTCGCTATATAGATGCTTCAGCGTATGTATGTATGCATGTATGTATGTATACGGAGCAGCAGTAGGAGCAGCATGCAATTAGAATGCAGAGCATGTGTGCATTTGCCAGTATATTACTCAGTGTGATATGGAGGTAAAGGGGGAAGGGAGGAATACGTGCTGGCTTGGCGAACACGTGGTACATGCGCACGTGTCGATGAGCCGCTTTCTCCTTCCTGCCCTGCTGTCTGCCGATGCAGCAAAGTGGAGTGAAACAAAAATGGTGGCAGTGGAGTATGGAAGCTACATGGCTGAATAAGTCATGTGTCCCTGCTGAGCTCCCATCACTGCTGCCAGAGATACATACAGAGTGTGAGGGCTGTACATGCAGAGAACCCGAAGTGTATGTATGAATGTGTGTGTGTGTGTGTGTGTGTGTGGGAGAGAGAGAGAGGCAGAGGTGGAAAAAAGAAGCAGAGGACCAGAGGGTGTCTCTGTGGGAAGCAGAGGGGAATATTGCCCTATTGTAGATTAGAGGACAGAGGAAGGGTATTCAGTCCTTATTGGACAAACCCAGCAGAGGAAATGGGACTAGCTGGCGATCAGGTGGTTTTCTTTTTTCGCCGTCACTTTCCTGCCATCCTCTCAGCCGCCCATGTTCCCACATTAGTCATGCTGTTTTCCTCATTGATGGTCCCTCAGGGATGATCATTTTTTATTGCAGTGCATGAATGCAACCCTCCTCATGATCTAACAAATTACCGCTGATGAAATGGACAGGCACTGGTGTGTGTGAGATGTGTGTGTGTGTGTGTGTGTGTGGCCGGCAGCAGTCAGGGTCCTTGCCCCAGACACACCACTATAGTCCAGCATAAAGCAGGCGACATGTTGCGCAGGCTGTAAATCCTCCGTTTTGCTTTGGGTGTGGCAGATGACTCTGTGATGCAGACTTCCGCTGCCATGATTTTATAGAGGTGCAGCCGCAGGGCCAATTACCAAATGGATTGAGTGGGAATGATTGGGAGAGAGGGAAGGACAGACAGACAGGAGGAGGCGTTTATGTTTGAGTGTGAGCCAAAGGTTTGAGTGTGCAAGGGTGTGTTTCTGGGAGTGCACTCATGCTGCAGACGTGATAGATCTAATAGAGAATCGGAGAAAACGCTTTGTGGACAAGACACATATATCCTCTATTCAATTTTCAAGATATACATTTCCTTTTTTATTTGTCTTTATTCATTTACTTCATCGCATTAATGTAGATTGATGCTGATTTGATGAAACCCTTCAACAAAGGATATTGGCTACACTTGAAGCTGGGCGATAAATCATTTCTATGAATTAAATCAAATGTATTAAAAAAAATAATTATTCTTTATTACCTTGAGTAAATACGGTGCATAACCACCAGCTCCTGTAGTTCACAGTATTCTTAAGACACACAGTATCAACACGCAGCATGCTTTAATAAAGGACTGCTTTAGCCCGTGGACAAACCAAATCAGCTGCCTCGATACACATGTGACTACTTCTGCTCTTCAAAATAAGGGGTTAAACCAGGATATATACAAAATACATATGTAGCCATGAGCTGCAGATGTAGTAATGCAAATAAAGAAATAAAAAAACAGAGAACCAAGACGGTCAACTTTTTGTATCAACTAAAATTAGCAGCATTTATTGTTTCACCTTCTGTTTTTAGCACTTTATAATAAAAGTTCAACTTAAATTTTGCTCAGAGGCACTTGACATTATGGCTTACAGTTATATAAGAAAATAAAAGTGTATAGTGTTTTGTGTGTTACAGCCTCTTACCCCTATCCCATAGTAATACTGATATTTATACATTCACTTATACATATATGTGATAGATTAGATTGGGTTATATTCACAGGAAGTATAAGAAAATGTTCCCTGTGTCCCTTATGAATGAAGAAGTCACACTGACTAATCTATTCTATTATTTGATAGTCTGCCATTAGTTACATGTAGAGCTCAACCAATATAGGATAGTAATGTTTTGACATGGAATTTCCTTTTTTATCTGGATTGTGCAGCAATTTTTCACATCTCTACAAAGCTACTTTCATTAACATAAAATTTTAATGTAACATTGCTATAAATTATTGTACATTATTCAAACAATGTATTACACGGTTTACTGTTACTGTTCAGTTTCAGTCAATTGCTGACTGTAAAAAAAGAAAAGAAAAATTGCTAACACCATTTCTAAATCACACCAAGCAACATTTTCTGCATTATATATTGTCTAAAAATATTTTTCATATTGACACATATCGGACTGATCCTGATAGGCCTTTGATGGGCTAATTTGGGCCGATAATATCAGTCAACCGATACATCTATCGGGCTCCCACAGTAGGGCTGGGCGATATGGACCAAAAGTCATATCCTGATATATTTAGGCTGAATATCGATGTATGATATATATCCTGATATTTTTATCACTAAGTGAGAGCAAATATTCAGTCAAAGTCAAAGTCAAATATGACATGTCACAAGTAGTTTTATTGAAACCGTTTATTTAAGTGAACATAAGTACTGTATAACAACAGGAGTACCTTTCTTTTAATTAAAGCTCCATAAAGTGCACATTTAAATAAAAAAATATCTTAAATAAAATAGGATAACAAGGATCACAGTGCAAATTTGAACTATATCGATATATGTGATATGGTCTAATTCCATATCACATTTAAAAACATATCGATATATCGCCCAGCCCTAAGTCACATGACTGTGTCCTTCCTGAGTTGGCTTGAGAGGCCACTTAAACCAAGATGAAGATCCTGCCTCCATATTGCTGGTGCTTAATTAACACAGCATCATCTTTAATTTGCTGCTTGTCTTGAGAGGAGGGAGGGCCTTCCACCACGGTTTATCTCCTTTGCTGCAGGCAACATGTCTGCCTCCATGCTTATTGAGCTCCTGCTTACTCATTTGCCTCTTTGATAGTGCATCTCATTATTCAAATCATTGCCTGACTCTTGCTGTACGGCAACAAAGCACCACCAGCAGGCAACTGTGTTTTCACACACAACAACCTTTTCCCGGCCCCAGTGATTGAAGTAATGTGTCGTTGCAATAAAGCTTGAATGTTATTAATGATCCCCAGGCAACCAAGGCAAACTTTATTGTGCCTCAGTGCGCCCGTAGCAACTAACCGTCAGAGTCATCACATTTTTCAGCTTCAGTGCATTTCTGGGCTTTCTGTCCAGCATTTGCTTTAACCCCGATTTATAGTGTTGTTTCTCACAGCAAGGCCTGTGGTGAAATATGAACAATGAACACAGTTTCCTACAAGCTGCCCATTGAGTTAAAGTAGCATCGTTTAAGGACTACAATAAGTCTCTGTCATTCAGCTGACAGGGAGCTTAATTACAGAATGAATAGAAGCTTAAAATAATTCAAGCATCAATGCATCACTGTATTCAGGCATTGTCTGCTGGCCAAAGTGTTGTCAAACAACTTCTGATCTCACAACACAAGACTCAATTTTCACTGTGGCCTGGTCTCTTAAATTCAATCATAGGTTTTCATCTGTCTTCTATTATAAGCAAGAAGAAGACATTGATATTAAGATAATGTGTAATCGGATGAATATTATCTCCCCGCTCCATCCCATCTCTTTCTCTCTCTCTTTCTATCCCAAGTCCTGTCTTTTTGGATTATCCATATTCCTTTTATCAGACAGATTATTGTGAATGCTCCCTCTGAATATCCCTTCAGTAGAGCTATTTTGTCTCTAATGCAAAGTTCCGTGTCTTTTAAGTCTCCCCATTCTCCTCTCTCTGTAATTCTTTTCTTATCGTCTACTCCTTACTTCAGACACCAAAGACTCAGACCCACTCCCCCAATATCTTTTTCTCATTTCACCTTTAACATATTCTTCATTGGTGAACAATTTTGGTCTTAAAATCTTAAAATCTCTTTTAATGTTTCTCAATTTAAGTATAGATTAACTTTATTTGCTCAGACTGCAGGGTTCATACAAAGTCTGAAAAGTTTAGAAAATGCTTAATTTTAACCATAACGTTTTCAAAGTTAGGAACTTGCTTTCACTGGAATATACTTCTTGAAAAAATGCTTCATTTTCAACATAATCTGGTGTTTAATCATCACAATCACTTGTGTAAACAAAAATGATTTAATTTTTCAATCTTGTTGACATATTTGTTTATTGCCTCTTGGTGTCTCACACCAGAAACAGAGTGGACCCTAACCCTAAACTGTTTTGAAAATTATTTAAAGGCTGCTAGCTAGCTAAATCCTCTGTTGAATCCTCATCCTGAAAAAAAAAAATATGATATCATGACCATTTTAAAAACATGCAATCAAAGTTCATATTAACAGCTGGTAAAATAAACAAGTGTCAATATACATTGATTGCTGTGGGTATAAATTAACTCTATAAACTATTTTTTGTAATTCCCTCTATAGTAAAATGTTGATGTAGAGACAAAGGGTAATGAATAATCATCAGTAATGTGGATATAATGACTAAGTGGGTAAATATAAATAATAGAAAAGTCTTGTAAGAAATGACATCACATTACTGTAGTGACAATACTCATTCCATATTACAATATCCAAAATCTAAGACAATATCCAGTCTCAAATTAAGATATTGAAATAATATTGATATATTGCCAAGACGTAACAAGAACACTTAGACATTTACTATCAAATTTTCTCATCAGCAGTTTTTACCCCTTGTTATTTTCCTGTTAACACAGCCAGCTTCAAGCCCTGTAAATTAACTTGGCTAAAGAATCTATCTAAAGCCATATTTTTTATGGCTTTTAGATAAATAAAATGCATCGACATGATCCAACAACCTCAGTATCAGTTACACACCTTTCACTACCCTAAAGCTAATTCTAAACGGTGTGGATCAGCTGTTAAAGCTTGTTTGAACTTCTGACGTGGCCACACCCTGACTGTGTTGCCACCCGGTGCTCCCTCTCTTTAATCTTATTTCATGGTACCAAACCGTATTCCATTACATTTGCCAGGTTGTGGTTTGCACGCACTACTTTACTGCCCTTACACAATGAGTGTGCTTTTAACACAGCCCAAAGGTTCCAGCGGGAGGATTTGGAGAAGTTATTTTTGTTCTCCTTTCAGTATTAAAGATTTACGTGATCCCAGCCATCTTCACTCTCCCGCTACCTCCTTGTTCTCTTTTTTGCCAGTACTAGCTCAATTCTTTATTTAGAAACAGCCAGTTAGTGGAGCGTGGGCCCATGAGATTGCACACCACAGCCTTGTCAGGACTACTGGATGTAGGTTACTTTGCTCGGATGTGACATAGAAGCCAGCTTCTGGGCCGGGCAGGCAGCCAGAGCAGGATGATGCATACTGCCCCGTGTGACTGTGTGTGTTCCCTTGTGGGGAGAGGGTATAGACAGGAGATCAAAAAAAGGGCCGACCGGGGTCAGGATGCCTCTCTAGGGTCCATCGTGACTCACCTCCCAGATTGCTTTACTTTTAAGACCCTCAAGGGAGTTTGTCATGGGACTTTGGAAGAATGACAAACTCCCCTGAGGGGTGATGCTGTTTCAGATGCTACTACACGAGAGCCAGAATTGATTTTTTATTTAGTAAATGAAAATTCCTTGCAACATGCTACCACACATTTTAGCACCTTTCATAAAGGTTAGTGCAATTCAGTATGCTTTACAGATGATAGAACGAGCTAATAATAAGACAACAACAAATAAAAATACCAATGTGATACTGCACAACAGAAAGAAAAAAAATAATTAAACAATTACGATAGATAATAACTGGAATGGTAAGAGAGCTCAGCCCTCTGACAAGACAAAATGTGCATTCACATGCTCCTTGGCTGGTCCCATTTCCAGGTTGAGTCGTTCCGACTTTGATGTATTCCTGAGCTATGAATCATATTGTGAAAACAACATAGACGCTGCAGAGAAGATGCCTTTAGTGGTTTCCCTTGGTTTATGGAAGACATAGGTGAACGTATTTAGCAGGCTATTGCAGCACAGGTAATACAAACAAGGAATGGGTTTACCAACTACAACCATCAAAATAGCTTGGTTGGTGTTGTATTCTATTGCTCAGCTGTTTCGAATATTTGTGTGACATTGAAAAGCACAGCAAATGGATCAGGAGAGCAATGAAATATTAAACAGATCTGAGCGAATATTTCGTCTTACTACAGGGTTCATGTGTGATTTATCAAACGACCATATCTCCAATCACAGCGTGAGAATGATCGGCTGTTGATAAATGTGGCGGGTGGAAACAAGCCTCATTTGAATACCACGGCTTAATGTATGCCCGATTCAGATGGCTCGCCTCCAGAGTTTACCACACCAAAGTTGACTCCAATTTGCATACACAAGCTGAGAGCAGACATGAGATCTGATGGTACCCTCCGCTCATGTCCAAATTGATAAATGCCGAGCCTTGAGTAGAAATGATCGTGCGCCCACTTTACGCTCACTTTCTGTCGTACGCTTGTTTGATAAATGAGGGCCAATGTGTTCTTCTTTGGCCCCTCCTACACCCTTCAAACAACTTTCATGAAAATTCTGCCAGTAGTTTTTTCCATAGTCCTGCTAACAAACAGACCAGAAACAACACGTCCTTGGAGGAGGTAATAAATATGACAGACAAACATTTTAAAACATTAATATATGTTGGCTCACTAAAAGCCTCGTGCCAGAGTACCTGAGGGGCCGCCCTCTTACATCTATTGCCAGCACGTCAGACAAACAGGCAGGTGCAAGACCATGAAGTGCTTTAAAAACAAGCCAGGCAGCCATTGGTCCAAGCAGAATTTGGAATCAATAATAATTGGGGTTGTCAGTCTGCCCTCTTGTCTTTGAAATGGTAATCTTAAGTGGTTAGTTTCTTGTGTCAACATGTTTACAAGTACTCATTGGATTTGGACCGATGCCACATCTGTGAAAGGCTATTTAGGTCAGAGTCTTTTCTGCTTGTACAGCCATTAAGAGCTGCCTGTCCTCTTTGTATCCCTGCATTTATTGTTTTGTTTTGTTTTCTCTTGCAATCATTTGTGTGCTGTTTCTGAGGGTATCCTCTGGCAGTAGAAGTGACTCAGGAAAGACACAGCAAGGTCTTGCTCCCTGTCACAAACATTCTGAGGCACTCATAGGCTGATTCATGGGCTGACCAGCACATGGTCAAGAAGACCTGATGTTGGCCCCTAGCTGTGTCTTAACAACTCAAATGCTTGAGTCACCTTCAATAAGTCTTCATTCCTTTTTTAAAAATATGTCTGTCACACAGGGATGTAGAATGATAGCATAAGCCAAGAGTAGACCAGCAGAGAGAAATACATGATTTCTTTAAAAAAATAAAAAATAAAAAAAAAAGGACACACACTTACTTACTTACTTACTTGTTTCTATGCCCCAGGACTCTGTTCTGTAGTACCTTTTAGTATTTTTCAACCTCCTTCTCTGTCGTCTCTCTACAGGCCTTCAACTGGCACAGCAGCCTCACCTCGTCCTGCCACAGGATCAACCAGGCCACCCACTACCAACACAACCAAGAGCTCCACAGCTTCAGCCAAACCTGCCACCCCTAAAACCACCTCCACCACCGCCAAGCCTGCTGCCTCCAAACCAACCTCCACTACCCCCTCTGGTGGCAAGCCTCCAGCATCACAAACATCCAGAAACACAACCCCTGTGAAGAAAGGTAAAAAGAAACAAAAATCCATTGTTTTTTTTATTGATCTAATAATTTTGGTTATTTTGATTTACATTGCCATATAACTACAGAATAAAACAATGTTGAATCGCTTTTATGTGTGCTTTAATATGCTGTAGTTTAGTTTACAGTAATTACATAATTGTTTAACCATTCCTCGTGTTGTTTTTCCCCCAGATGTTACCAAACCAGCCACTTCAGCATCCAAAAAGCCTGCAGAGTCCCCCCTTACCCGCCCATCTACGGCAAAGTCAGCAAAACCTGACACCCCCAAATCCACCTCAAAATCAGAAGTCACCGCCAAAAAGCCTCCTGCTAGTAAGGCTGCCGACACAAAGACACCAAACCGCTCCAAAGCAGACAGTAAGCCCACACCTTCCAAGACCCCTGCCTCCAAAACACCGGCTGGCAAGACCTCCACCCCCAAGAAAATTGTGGGCACCACTACCCCGACTCCAGTGAAACGTGGCGCCAAAGCTGAAACTGCTGCAGAACCTGAAAAGCAAATAGCCGCCGCTGTAGCTGCTGCTGCAGCTATCGCTACTGCGGCAGCTGTCATTGCCGGCCCAGAGGAACAGGCTGCTGGAGATGCATCTGAACTGATGCCCAGCCAGACTGAAGTAATACAAGAAAAATCTCCAGAACCAGTTTCAGCACCAGTGTTCGAATCACTACGAGAACCAACGCCAGAACCCGTACGGGAACCAACACCAGAACCCGTACGGGAACCAACACCAGAACCTATACGGGAACCAACACCAGAGCCGGTACGGGAACCAACACCAGAACCTATACGGGAACCAACACCAGAGCCGGTACGGGAACCAACACCGGAGCCGGTACGGGAACCAACACCAGAACCTGTACGGGAACCATCTCCCGAGCCCCTCCCAGAACCACTGGAAGTTGAACCAGTCCATGAACCAGCCTCCAATATTCAGTCGTCTGCTCAGATGGACCTCTTTGAATTTGAGTCTGCCAATGACACAGTTTCGTCCCTGGGAACTACTGTCATGTCTCCTCCTTGTTCCCCACCAGGCCGTGTTTCACCTGTCGGAGAGCCACAGAATGCCTCTTCTCTGCTGGACATGCATAGCCAGTCTGATCCCTGGGACAACCAGGCCCAGGATCCGTCTGACTTTGCTCCCCAGAGTCTAGTCAATGTGATGCATTTCCAGAAAGAAGAAGAAAAGGAGAATAAAGAACAGTTTGAGGGACAGATGACAAGGGAGGAGGAAGAGGAGGAGGAGGAGGAGGAGGAGGAAGAGAAGGAGAACCTGTTTATGTCTACCTCCACAGCTCCATCTGCAGAGGCCTTTAACATGATGGCACAGCCTCACTTGTTGGGTGCTTCACCGATGGATGACTTCGTCCCCAGGGACCTGATCTCCCCTCATGAAAAGGAGGAGGCAGTGGAAAAGGCTGATGAGGAGATAAATGAGGACGATGATGAGGAGGAGGAGGATGAAGATGAGGAACAGAGGAGACTAGGCCACCAGCCTTCATCCTTGGTCACTGACATGAGCATGTCTCAGCCCTCCGAGGAGTTCCAGATAAGGTCCTCGGCCTTTGGCGGTTCTGCAGGGTGGCATGGCGACGACCAGCTGTCCGGGATGGACTCTGAGGACGTGAGCAGCTGCACCAGCAGTCGGCAGCAGGGCGTGTCTGACCTCAGCAGCACCCAGCACACTGCTATACTGGAAGGCACCCAGAGCTCAGACGCTCTGGTCGACTCAAGCCTCCGCGGCTTTGAGGGAGACGGCAATCTCATGGGTTCTCCCAACGTGGAAACTCTGGCCAATGAGGAGGAGGAAGACGAGGACGAAGAGGACGAGCGGGTGGATGATATGGACCTGAGTTCAGAAAGAGTAGAGGAGCATCACAAAGGGTTCCAGCAGCATGAGGACGAGGAGGATGAGGATGTGGAGATGCACAGTGAAGGAGTGACAGAGAGCTGTGGGAATGTAGATGAAGATGACTTTAATGAGGAGGAGCGTTTAGACAACCTAAATCGCCCTCCACCTTGTGTCCCCCCTACCTCCTCCTGGGGCCAGACCAACCCCTTCTGTGATACCTGGGCTCAACCCACCTCCCTGCTCTCCGTCTCCTCCCCCAGCCCTGTTTCTGACCACGGTGCGGCTGAATCTGAAACACCCATCCTGTCTCCTGCCCATGCGCGCTTGGACAGCGGTGCCCCTTCCTTTGCTCCTCAGTCAGAGCAGGAGTCCGAAGGACACCAGTCAGCCCACGACGAGGATGTCCTGTTTGCTTCCCCAGCTGTCGGCATGTCCCAGCCCGGCGCTTTGAGCGCCACAGCCCCGGCCGCCCATAGCAGTAGCGAGACAAGCACACCAGAAGAACTGCGCGACTATGACAGCAGCTCCGGCGTGGAGTCCCGCTCTGACAAACAGCACACCCCAGTGCCTGCTTCAGTCCAGCCTGACATGGAGCAGGACCTGGGCATCCACTTGGAGAAAGGGGATGGAGAAGAGGAGGAGGCTGAGACGCTCCCTGCAGATGAAGTCCTTGGAACAGGACCCCCAACCGCTCCAGCATCCGCCCCGTCTTCCCCCTCCACATCGGGAGACGAGGCCAGCGACACAGAGGGTGAGATGCAAATAAACGACCCCGATGCACCGGTGATGAGTGCCGGATTCGAAAGCCCTCCTCCCACATGTAGTCTACCCGCCCTTGAGGAGGATGAGGAGGCTGGGGACAGACCAGCAGGAGAGGGTGAAGAGGACGGAGGTGGGACCACCCCTCAGTCAGCCAACTCTGTGGCATCTTACGGCTTCGACTGCACCACATCCAACTCCAACGCCCACTCCATGGCTGAGAGCTGCGGAAAAAGTCCAGGGATCTTCTCCCTAGAGAATGAGGAACAGCTCCCAGAGGAGGCCAAGGACCCCTCCCTCATCAAGGAGCTGACCATGTCATCAGCTGCTGCCGCTGCCCAGGCAGAAGACCTGCTGGGCAGACCCGTGGACCTGATGCCTTTGGGCCACCCGGGAGAGAACCAGCCTTGCAGTCTAGACGACTACATGCTGGGGGGAAAGCTTGCAGCAGACCACCTGGAGGAGGTCGACCCGTTGGAGCCCAGTCACCAACTTGGGGCGGAGGATTCTGGAGACACCGGCGACAGCCAGCCACCGTACTACTCTACCATATGTGATAAGACTGATAGTTTTCTGGCAGGTAATGTATAAGTCCCTCCTATTACCCCTGGAATGCACCTTTTCCCCGCAACCCTCCCCCGTTACCTGTTGTTCGTTTTCTCTCCAGTTGGGTTAGATGGCTTAGAAAAAAAAGAGAAAAAAAGGAGAGCAAGATTGTAGGAAAAGATTTTAAAAAATAAACAAAGGAGATGGGAAAAAATGACTGTAGCAATTTTTAAATGAAGCCTCCCTCTTTCATACTGTTATGGTCATGGTTATGAGTGTATGGCTTAAACTCCTTTATGTACAATAGCTACTACCATTTTCTAGTAGAATGTTCTTTTTAAGTAACACTGCATATTCTGTAGCCCCTGATGGGGTATTGACTGATTGGTCCACTGTGACTGAGCTTTTAAACCGAAAAAAAGAAGAAAAAAAAACAAACAGATGGAATGAAATGGACTCATTGTGTATTTATCCTACTGTTTTTACCGAACAAATGTCAATGATTTTTTTTGTTTTGTATTTGCTTATTTGTTGATTTTTTTGTTTTTTTGTTTTTCTGTTGAATCCTGGTCCTCCCTACCCTGTGTACACACGCTTCATGTTCAACAGCACCATAGCGATAGTCACATGCTCCTTTTTAAAAGTTTGTGTTTCAAGACTTTTAGCTTCAAAATAAAGGCTAGATATTAACACAGCAGATTTGTTGAGGTAGGTGTGGGAGTATTAGATTGCAGCTGGGGAAGTTTTTAATGTGTGCTTCAAGAGGCTCTACGCTCTTTGCATAGGTTGTTAAGGTATATAACGTGCAGTCACGTACAGTATGTGTTTCAGGCATTTGGTTTTAAGTGGCTTAAGCTTCAAGCCTCAGTTAGCTGATCATTTGTGTTCCAGAAGAGACTAACAACTAGCCTATTATTTGTGATGAGACCCTGCATTGTCCTACATCGCTATAACAGTTGAGCTTTACACTCGCTGAAACGTTTTCATAGTGAGCGTTTGGTTTACTATTTCAACAGTATATTGCATGTTTAACTAACATAAAGACTGTGTACTACAATGAATTGAATTTGAAACAATTCTACACTAGACATGTTCATCAATGGATGGTTCACACTAGGTTATCTTTCAAAATTCCATTAAAACATCATTGCAAGGCATTTTGTTCCTGTTTCTTATTTTCCCTATGGATCCAGCATGCCTGAATTTACTGTCCCTGTGTCTAAGTCGCTGTGTATCTGTATGTTTACACAACTTATTTCCCATGGCATCTCCTACTCTCCACCATGGGAATAACCGGTAAACAGGAAGTTATGCAACATAATACAATGGTGTTGTATCTAAAATGGAATTTTGGTCGAATCAAAGAGGTAATCCAAATGGTGTCCCTGTGCCCTGTTCTCCAGCATGCTGAAGCCTTCATGACATATTCAGATTCTACACAACATCACATTCAGATTTGGCAGGTGGTGCCCACTTGAAGCTACCCTGTAGTGGTTTCACCAAAACACATAGTGTCTACCCTTGTGGTTTAACAATAGGGCTGAATGTAATTCCCTTCTTATAAAACACCTAAAGGTACTCTAAGTTGTAAAGCAACTTACATATTAATTGCTTTGTACTGCTAATGTGAGAACGGATTGAAACGTTACTTAAAAACTAGCGCTAACATTAGCTTAGAAATTGAGCCTGCTAACAATCAATAAACAACAACAAAGGCCATCTGTGACTGACATTTGGGGAAAATATAGAGGAATTTTGGTTTGGTTTTGAATATCAAAACAAACCCCAAGCTAGCTTTCCTTATATTGGAAGAAAGCTTAGCTTGCCTTTTCCCCCCTTAGCTTACTTGCTAAGTTATTGCTAGCAAAATACTATCTAAGCAGGTGTTAGTTTGCTAGCTTGCCAAAATAACTAACTCGCTGTGGTGTTTAGCCTTCAACAGATAATTTAATGGTACAAAGCAAAGGTGTACAACTAATAGTTGTTTTATACTAGCCAAGAGCGATGCAAGGCAGGTGCAGCTGACTAGATAACTGTAACCTAAGCTTAGCCAAGGTGAGCCGGGAGCGTGTCTATGTTCCCTTGGTCCTATGTTCCCCAGGTCCTATGTTCCGGGGTCTGTTACTTTTTCCACCATTACTGCCAAATTCCATGGCAAATAGACCTATGTAGGCCTACGGGCTGGGTTAGATGCCCATATGCAAATAGGCCTAGACGAGGAAAGATTAGGTCAGGAGTGGCACACCTGCAGGTCTCGAGCTAACTCTAACCCTAACCCTGCAACAGTGGGGAACATAGGACCCTTTTTCAGAAAAAGGGTCCTATGCTGGTATGTATTGCTACAGGGGAACATAGGACCCTTTTAGGGACAAACATGGAACATAGGACCTTTTTTCTAAAAAAGGGTCCTATGTTCTCCGCTCGGGGAACATGGGGATGACCCCGGTGAGGGAGCTAGCTGTAGCTTAGCGATGCGGCATGGCAGTAACTTGCATCAGAATGCTAGTTAATTTCATGAATCCTAATATATACAGTATAACATTTTATTTAAACTCAGAAGACACTGAGGTTTCCCTCATCTACAGTGACATTTACAAACAGTGCATAAATATAAATTCAAAATTCAGTTATCGATACAAAAATAAACAAGTAAAATTCTATTTAAAATGACCAAAGCTAAAAACAGTTGCAGACAGTTGCGGGGAAGTCTGCAATCAAGCTACGAAATTGATAATATATAAATATAAATAAATATGATATATAAATGTCAAAAGTTCACTTACAAAGTACCTTTAAAAAGCTATACAGTACAATTGAAATCCTGCATTTTCACCAACCATGTCTGCTAGCTTACAGTCTTGCTGGTATGTTTGTTGGTGCTTTATCGTCACCAGCTTTCAATCAGGGGAGTCGCATAAAACCAGAAACCCACAAAACAGGGACCCATTAGTAAAATATTGCTCCTTAGCACTAGTACTTGTCAAGAACTTCACAGGGTACCTTAATCAGCAATTAGGGCAGAAAATACACCATACACCTGCATACAAGTGATTTAAACACTCAGCATAAAAGCTTTTCAGATCTGTCTGCATCCTCCTGATTGTTCCAGTCACACACCAGCACATACTGAAGACAAACAGACGTACTGACACAGCCCCTTTTTGTACAAGCCTCTCCACAAATCATTCCTCTGACCTGCCTGCTCCTTCTCCTCAGAACCCTGACATCAAAACAAAATAATAATATAGTCATGAGAGTGTGAAGGTCCTGTCCTCAGGGTTGTGTCTTGGGATACCAGTGCTTTCCTTTTGAAAATATACAGTTACACCGAGGCACCTGAAATAAGTGGAATCAGCTGCCTTTAGTATCATTTTCACAACTTGGTGATTACACATGGCACAAGACAGGTACATTTGATACCATACATTATTTTAGCAAAGTCAATTTCTGTGATGTTTTGTCGGTTTTGTCCCCCATGTTGTCATTTGTCTCTTCAAATACCTGTTGTCTTTATTGTACTGTGTACATATGACTGCTGTCTTGCATGATAACTGGTGTATTCAAAGACAAGGACGAAGCGGAACATATGAGTGTGGTGTACTGTAGTTAACAGCAATCAAGGGGAATATGGTTTTATTAAAGAAAATGCAACTTCTGAGAGAAAACATCCTGCAGTAACAACCTTTTGATTTGTTTCTGTTTCGTAGATACAGTATATTTATTCCTGTGTCGTGGATGTTACTTTATTTTGAGAGCCCTGTTTTTTTTTCGTTACACCTTCGCCCTTTTGTCAAATCTCCTGAACCCTCTACTTCCTGGTCCCTGTTGTTGTACAACCCGTTCTGTTTGATGCATGGATCTCTAATGGATGCACCAAGTGATCTTGACTGTCTCACAGGAGACGTGAAGACGGATGGCGGTCACAAGATTCAAACACACTCACAGGAAGACAACTGGAACCAGAACCACACTGTTGCTGTTCCTATAGCCAATGGCCACTACTTGGCATTGGTGCCAGGCAACAGGAGGCCCATTGATCCGACTATTGCAGCGCATTTCACCAGGGTGGCACTTCCTCCGCCGCTGATAGAGACCAGCGCTGACAGTTGCACCGGTGGAGAACAGTTAAGGAGGCTGGAGCAGCACCAAGAGAAGCTGAGGGAGATGCAGCACCGTCAAGAACAGGAGAGGCAGAAGAGGCAGTGGCTGGAGGAGGAGCGGCTGAGGCTGGAGCAGCAGAAGCAGCTGGAGAAGCAGCGCAGGGAGCTCCTCCAGCTGCAGCTCCAACAGCAGCAGCAGGAGCACCGACACCGCAGGCAGGTTCTGCAGTGGCAGCTGGAGCTGGAGCAGCAGTATCGCATGCAGCAGAAGCAGATCCAACAACAGCAGCAGCTGAGGAGGAGCCCCACCGGAGTCATGGTGTCCCCGTCCTCGGGACTCTGTACCATCTACGAAGCCATGGAGACCAGCGACGAGGAGGACGAGGCCAGAGGGGAGCGCAACAGGAACAAACAGGTGGTCGGGAAGAGGGCGCCATCCTCCCACGCCGTCACGCCAGATTTCCAGAGGCAGCTGCGTCCAGTGCCTCCGCAGGAACTGGAATGGAACAAGAAGGTGGACATGGTCCAGCAGCTCATCAACCAGACCTTGATGCTGTCTGGAGACAGAGACTGCCCTCCTCTGCTCCTCCTGCCTGTGGGGACAGGGGGGACCTTGAGCCCCTTGGAGAGCAGCATGTGGCCCAGCGTGATGCCTCAACTCAGCCCTCCCTCCGCTACAGTCACCTCCGTCAGCAGCTACTCCCCAGACAGCCAGGGCAGCTCCACACCCGGAGACTGGACTGTGGTGGAGGTGGAGACCCAGCACTGAAGCAACAATTCCACTAACCGATAAACAAATCAATAAACTATTAAAGGAATAGTTCAAGATTTGGGGAAGTATGCTTAGTTGATTTGAGGAGAGTGGATGTGGAGATGTGAAGCTACAGCTAGCTGCCAGTTTATCATAGCAGAAAAACTAGAAACACCTAACCTGGCTTTGTCCAGATGTGACAAAATCAACCGACCAGCAACTTTAAAGCTCACTAATAACACATCAAATCATTTGGGTTTAATCTGTCCAAACTATAGTGTAGTAACAACAAATCACAGGTTTAAAGTGGACCCTTGTCCAACTCTGCAGCGCTTTGAAACGGAGCCTGTTGGTAAGAGAAATCACTCTGATTGGCTGCTCAGCTTAAGAATCAGTACATGAGGAGACAGCAGAAGAGGATAAAGCAAGTCAAGAGGGCACATAAAGAAGACTCTCCTCATTTGTCATCTCATCTGATCACTCACAAAAAGAAGCAATTAAAGGCTGCATGAGTGGTGTGAGAATAGTGGACAAATGCTGCTTTATTTCATGTATGTATTAAAACAACAGTTTTCTTAACTGTTTCACAGACACCTCCTGCTAGTATGGAGGTGTGTGGAATCAATGAGGTTAACACTGTCCTACAAAGCCTAACTGCACTAACTACATTTTTGGTCAAATTTGAGTTAAAACTAGAAATGAACCCCTTGATGTCTGTTTTGTCTTGTGGCAAAGTTTTAGATTTCAATTTTGCTTTATTTCAAAGAAATAATGATATGAAAAACACAAAATCCAACTCAAAACCAAGCAGTAATTGCACTTAACAAAGTCTCTTTGGATATATATAGTAATTTAAACATAAAAATAATAGAAATTATAAGTTTATTTGAAAGGGAAATTATTATCTAGATAGTGATGAAGTAAAAAAATATAACATTTCTTTATAATATTAAGTCTAAAATCTTTGAACAGAGTTGTTTAACACTTTTAAATACAATTATAACAAAATCAATTTGAAAATGTTTATTCACTGAAAAGTATAAAAGCTGAAAGAAGACAACAGCCTTGTTGTTACTGCACTTTTTTTTATCATTACCATTATAACATTTTACAGTGATGCAGTAACTACTTTTTGGGGTCAAAGGTCAAATAAATCATCATGCTTTTTTAGCATAAAAATTACATCAATACATGTAGAAATAAGTGTCATATCACTTCATATCTATCTACATAAAACCCATTTGGCTGGCCAGTTAAAACATGTTAAAAAACTTTAATGCAATTTTCTCAGTTTTACCTTTTACATAGTTACTGCAGTTAGACTTTGTAGGACAGAACAGTCTCACCCAAGAAAAAGCCTAAAAACAACATTTGACATTGTTGTTGTTCATACACTTTGGGTGATAATCTGTGAGCTATACAGGGGCTGATGGGTTGACTTTGTTACTGTTACCGACTGCCTGCTGGAGCTTCATATTTACAGTGAAACTTTGCTTATTTTCAACCGACTCTGTGTCATTGCAGCGAGGACAGTGCACATAGATGAACGGTGCCTCGGTGATAGAGCTAGTTGAAAATCGGCACTTTTTCATACTCCTCTCTGTAACTCTCAGTAAGAAAGCAAATTAGCTGGTTCAACTTTATCCATACCTAATGTATACAGGAAGCCTGAAATGTAGTGATAGCTTTTTATTTATATTATAAGAAAAAAACTGTAGAACATATCTGTAGTAATAACTGAAGCCATCCATGGATTTTAAAGTATCCATCATCATTTCATAAAGTATTTAATCCCATCATCATCAGATCATCATATGACCACATATAATTAATTTCAGATCCGTATCCTACAAATACACTAACTGCACTGTGTAATTGATTCCCACTACACAGAAAAGCATATCACACACTGAAACCTCACATTAGAGCATGTTTCCTTACCAGAAGCACTTAATAGCAGCTGTCTTACTCTGAAATGCACTGTAGCCATTTAAACACTGTTGTCATGTGTGGGGCAGCGCTCCACTGCGTCATTACCACTTACTGAGACCAAATATTGGTCACCCTCTCATATGAGAGACCGAGCTATGACAAATTGCACTTGTTTTTCTTCTATTTCTTGTGTAGGCCTATTATTTATACAGGTAAGTGGCAATGCTGTTAATATATTTATGTGTTTGTGGACTGATGATCCCCAAATCCCCATAGTGAAGTGTTAAAAACAATATTTTAGTTGACCTGTTGTGTTCAAATAGGAGTGTTGATGTGATTTAACGGCCCTGTAGAACCTGATAATGTAATAAATTCCTGATAATGTAGTAACCCCGATAATGTAATAAAAATCTGCACTTAAATCCATTGAAAATGTAATAAAACCTGATAATGCAATAACTTCCCGATAATGTAATAAAGTGCATTTCCCAATAATGGAAGTATAACACCAAGCACCTTTAGATTTCAAGAAGCTGTTGAATGCATTCGTGTGTCATGGATACCTCGTTTGTGAAAAACGGATGAACGGGTCAAAAGTTAGTAAACATTCAACTTTGACCTGTTGGTGGCGCTAGAGCTCTTGAGCTAGAGTTGCCTACACAGTATCACCACTTGAACCCAGGTAATGGGTAGTCTGCTGTTAAATTATTACAATATTGGGGAATTATTACATTATCAGGACTTGCAAAATGAAGGCAAACCTGATAATGTAATAACCTCCCATTAATGTTATACTTTATTACATTATTGGTAAAAAAAAAAAAAAAAAAAAAGTGTATTACATTACTGGGAAATGCACTTTTTTACATTATCGGGAAGTTATTACATTATCAGGTTTTATTACATTTTCAATGGACTCAAGTGCAGATTTTTTATTACATTATCGGGGTTATTACATTATCGGGAATTTATTACATTATCAGGTTCTACAGGCCTGAGGTCAGTAAATGTTACTGTGACTTCACTGGACAAGCAGGTTTTCATGGACTTAATAGAGTCCTCAGTCATGGAGGAAGAGAGGGAGCGAGGGAGAAGAAGGCCCTCGTTGTGCTGCGAGGGGAGGGAAGGTTAGGAGGGTGCTGCACTGGGTGGGGGGGCTGGAGGGTGCTGGTGTGGGTAAAGGGTGTGGGGGGGGGTAGTTGTTGTCTCCTCGCTCGCATTCCAAAGTTGTAGCCTCATTTCCTGGGTCGACCAGCATTCAGGGAGTCTCCGAGGTTACCGATGATGTCATGGTGGGAGAGAAAGGAGGATGTCTGAGATGAGACAATGCACCACTCTGGCCAGGCGACCATTGGGGGGGTGGGGGTGGGGGGGTAGGAGGGCAGAGGCTGGTGTGTGGAGGTTGTGTGGTAGTCTAGTACCAACACTCAGCTCAGTCCTTATTATGTGTTCACCATAACATAAAACAGTTTTTTTAAATACATATACATATTTTGCTCTGTTTTGTGATTTGTGCAATATATCAGAAAGATATTTGATCCTTTAAACAGGAAAAATCAGGTAATCAGAACATATTAGCATATCTTATATCCATAACTGTGATTTTCAATGTGTTCAAAGAAAAAAAAAGCACCTGTGTCTGTCTCTTTGTGTCTGTGCGAAGTAGGTGAGGCCAGTCGGAGTGCATAGAAATGAAAAACAACACCGCCACCTGTTGGCTGCATGAGGGAGACACCCAATGTTCAGTGTTGATTTACAATAAATCATTCATGTTTTCTATTCATCTTTTACCTAATACCCTTTACCGTAATGCACTGCTACTATCAGTAAAATGCACAATTGTATATCAAACTGAGAATTATATGAATCTCAAATCAATATTTATGACATTTGAAAGCGGCATGTACAGAATATAGTTTTCTAAATTATATAACAATTTATACTGCAGCCACACTATGCATGTTTTCTCAAATTATGTAAATACAGCTAACACCACTGCTGCTGTATGCTGCTATTTATTACCATATCGAAGAGTTTTTACTAATCTATCACAACTTATAACCTTATATACATATGATAAAGCACAACTAACATTTAATAATGCATGCATTTATAAGAGCGGGCCTATATGTGCACCTATATTGTATTAATAATAGTCAACATTGCCTCAAGTTCCTTTACATTGATATTTTTGTGTAACTTTGCCACTGATTTTCATATAATACAAAGAATTAACATTTTGAATTTATCTGTTTTGTGAATGTTTGCCATTTTCTTTTGTATTGTGGAAACTTTTTGTGGTGTTGTTGTGCCAGTTGCCAAAACAATTTCAGTATGGTATATGAAAAATCACCGCTCTGATATGAAATAAAATGCTTGAAATCTGTCATTCATGTCTGTGTTGTAGTGTCTATGTCCGAGGTTTAATGTTCTTTTTAAATGGAAAAAATAGGAAGGAGGAAGGGAGGAAATGAGAGCAAACACATTCAGTTCATAATACTAGTGTGGCATTTGGTTACACTGTCAGAAATAATGTGCCAAATGTGTACCTTTAGGGGGTCAGCACCCTCTAACTCAGTGGTCCTCAACCTTCAGCCATGTACCCCCTAACCAGGGCAAAGCATTTTTGGTTGAAAAAAACAAAGCCTTAAAAAAGAGCGCTGTGCCATCAGTGTCTGATTTATTAAACTTTGGAACTGATAAACACATACAAAATTCAAACATTTGGAAAAAAAAAACAATTTCAAACATTTTAAATGTTAATAATCCATGACTAAATTTATTGCTAATATTTCTCATCACTTAAATATAGTGATTCAAACTAATGTAGTAAAAACTGAGCATATAACCATTTAAAACTAGAACTGCTACGCTTCAACCACGACTCCATCTTTGAGTTTTCAAGTGATTGACAGGTGATGCCAGGTGGCTTATGACAGGTTGGGTCGAACCATCCTGGTATGGGGGACACTCTGGGTTTTTAGGATCAGGAAATTGAAAAGCCTACTAAATATAAAATTCATTTTATGAACTTATACTTATATTTTCCTAAAATATATATTTAATCATTATTTTAAGGATTTTGGCATGGATGCTACTTATTAAATGTATATTTTAAAATCTCACGTACCCCCTGGAGTGCCTTCACATACCCCCAGGGGTACACGTACACGCATTTGGGAACCACTGCTCTAAAACACAACTGTTGTACCCTTGGCATTGACTTGGGTATGTATACTATCTGTGTTTGGCCCTCAAATAACTTCACATAGCTAGGTCCAATAATTTCTCTGGGGAATACATTAGTGTAGATTGTAGTTTTGGGGACAGAAATGGACTCCTACTGTACCCATATTCCTGATAGGGCTAATTATTGAACCACAAAGGTACATAAATGTTCCCAAGTCAATAGCCCCTTTCATAGTGTTGTTTCTTCCCGGGACATTTACAGTCTCACCTGCACTATAAACGGGACAGAGGGAGGATGCCAGGATCAAGTGATCCCACCAAATGTTCCGCCTCCAGAGGAAGTCACAGAGGTGGAAATTTGGTGGGACTGTTGGAAGTGGGCCCCTGGCGAAGCAGGATATTTGATGTCACTCATGATGTCTAACACACACCTCCCACTTGGTCCGACAGTCATCCGATCACTGTTCAGCAGCACAACAACTGCAGCCGCCGTCACTAACTGTGCACAACTTCTACCGCTTATTGTAAACAAACCGGCATGCTAACTTTACACAGTGTCTGCTGCTGATCGTAAACAAACCGGCTTCGCTAACTATGCACTGAGCATCCGGTGCTTGTTGTAAACAAACGGAGGTCACTAACTGAACACATACTGCTGCAGCACTACACACTGTACTGCTACAGAGCTAACTGTGTAGCCTATTAGCACTGTACTACTGTGCCGCACTTGGGTCATTCCTATGTTCCGCGGGTCCTATGTTCCTCGCTCGGGAAAGATGGGGGAACATTTTTTAGAAAAAAGGTCCTATGTTCCCCATTTTTCACAAATCTTTGTATAAAATAAGTTGGTAACGCTTTATAATAAGGTCCTTAATAACCATTAATTAACAAGTAATAAGGCATTGTTCTCGCTTTAGATCCGGTAGTTGCAAAAAGTATAGTTAACTTATAGTTAATGAGCAATAAAATATATTTTAATATTAATAAGCCAACAAAATAAGATTAATAAAGCCATGGCAAAGACATAATGGGTGGGTCATGGGTGTTTGTAATGCCATTATTAACACTTATATAAGCTTATAAACACACAATAATGTTAAGAAGCATTGTGTAAGGACTTACAAGGGCCTTATTACTTGTTAATTAATTATTATTATTACAAGGTTATTACAAGGAGCTTAATATAAAGCGTTACAAAAAAAACAAACAGAATCCACTAAAAAAAGGGTCCTATGTTCCCCACAATCTATCATTACGGTAGACTCTCAGCATGGCCAGCAGGCCTACCGTCACATGGCCCACCTTAGCTCAAGCAGCCCAAAACTTAAATTTGCACAGCAGCTACTTTCTGGTTACTTTGCAGTTCATTTTTTGGCTTTTAAAATAGGATTAGGGTTAGGGTTAGGCCTATTTGCCATGGAATTTGGCAGTAATGGTGGAAAAAGTAACAGACCGGGGAACATAGGACCCTTTTTGGGAAAAGCGGGGGAAAAGGGTCCTATGTTCTATACTATCCTCCCACCTCGTTCCGCGTTGCTAGACAAAGGGCAGAATATCAAGCCTTCGCGGGATCACTATGAACGCCCTAAGGCAAAAGCCGGCACAGATCTTTCTGGCAATATAGTGGGACATTTGCGGGAGCACACTTTGAAAGGGCCTAATGTCAAAGCTATAACAGCTTTACCTTAGAGGGCACTGCCCCAGTGACAAGCTGATGTACCCTTAAAGGTACAAATTCAGCTCATTATATCTGAGAGTGTACAGAAGAGACAGAAGTAGGGAAGTAGTAGTAATACAGCAGTTCTTCTTCTCGGGACAATTGAAATACATACAGGCAATAATATTTAAAAGGTTAAAGTTATTAAGTGACAGAACAACAAGTGGCAACAGCAAAGAACTGCATGTTTTTTAACAGGATCTGACATGAAGGAAGGAGAAGGTGAAACTCAGTTTTCTGGCTGACGGTGAAGGTTCCCCCTGCTGGTTGTCAGAGGGATTCTGGAAAGCTTTTTGAATGTTCAGTGGAAATTAGAGCCTCCTTCTGACAGGCTTTGAGGCTGTAATTAGAGTGAGAAACTAGAAACTGTCACCCTGGAGGGATTTGTCGCAAATGTTGGTGAGCAGGGTCAGTCTCAGATGATGCTCTGTGCTTTCTGAGTGCCTGTATACCTCCAATGACAGTATCCATATCTCTGCTACTCATTGACAAACTTACATATGTGCACAAAATTCAAATACACTGTAAAAAAAAGTAAAACGAACAGAAAAATATCCCAGGGAAATCCAAAATTCTAATATTTGAGCTTTGACTGTGTCATAGCCATACATTTACTAACATACAGAGTGAGTGGATGGAAACAAAATGCAACATCCGTAAAATGATAAATGGGTTAATTCAGTTTCAGTAACAATGAAACACCGTAAATGTATATAACAGCCAAAACAGTATTTTTTTTAATTTTAAATACATTACTCTACTGTAAAATACACTGGCACCGTGTTTGTAACAAAAATATACTGTAAAATATATACAAGCATCACTGTCATTTTTGCATTTATTTTTTGTAAAAAATACTATTTCTCACTGTTAAATGTACTAAACACCATATCTCTAACAAAAAATATACTGTAATATTTAATTGTAAAATCTTTAATTCATGCGGCATTTATGAAGTATTTTATGGTCAGTAATATGGAAAACAGCGTTTCTTTTGATGGAAAAACTTTTTATTTTTTATGGTAAAATATGGAATAAAATGGCAATCTGAAACATGAAATCAACAGTGCTAATATCCTTTTACCGTAATATTACAAAAAGTTGCACCATATTTATTACGGTAAAGTTCTGGCAACCACAGCTGCTGTTTTTTTACTGTATAAACAACAGTTGTTTTTTTACAGTGGTTATCATTATTATTATTACTATTATTATTATTATTATATATATAATATATTTTTGCACAGAGCCTGCTTGCATTAAGGTACCAGTTATTGAAAACACCTGTGTAGGTGTGCAGGGCTTTTTTACGTCAGTTGTACTGGGACTTTACTGTACTTCAATATTTTATATTATTTATATTACATTATATTTATATATATATATATATTTATATATTTTATAGTACTATTTACTACTTTACTCCACTACATTCCAGAGGTAAATATTATAGAATTAGCCATCTTCATTTAACAGCCATAGTTTCTAGTTTTCACATTAAGAGATTGGACATTGAGCCATTTGCTGCAGTCAAAATATTACAAATTACATAGTACAAAAGTATGCATGCAGTTGAACTGCATTATACTATATGTACCTATGTATAGGTACCTACTATACCTATGTATATGAGGGTGTACTTAGTTTCTCACAAGTTCAGTTTTTGTTTTTATATATAAATAATGTATTATTTCTTTTTCTTTTCTTTTCTTCTTTAAGGCCTAAAGAAAACAAATAAACCAATATTCAACTGCTACAACAGTATCATGATGCTAATTCATTGTAATGACAGAAACAGTCTAATAGTGTAATATATGACAATACAGTAGATTTTACAATGGAGTCTGTTTTAGATTGGTATACTGGTATCCCTACTTCAGTAAAGGGTTAAATACTGTGACACTTTGAGTTCAACATATTAGAAAACATTATTTTGCTCTTGAATACTGACTTCTTTGAAGAATATAAATTATAAGACATACATACATTCTATACACATTATATACATATCTGCTATTTGGCATTTATTATATATGTGTGTGTGTGTGTGTGTGTGTGTGTGTGTGTGTGTGTGTGTGTGTGTGTTTGTTTGTTTGTTTGTTTGTTTGTTTTTGTGAAAGTACTTTGCATTTTACAGATATTGCACATTGGAGAAAATATATATATATATGCAGAGATATACACAGTATAGTATAAGTGACATATATAATATAGGAAAAACTACAGAAGGCCTAATGTGGTGGGATGTAATCACATCAGATGATGTGACCATTTTAATATCCTGAAGGTTCAAGGTTCAAGGTTCAAGGTACTTTTATTGCCATTTATGTAAAAAAAAACATATTGGAATTTGTTTCAGTAGTTACAGTGTGTGTGTTTTAAATAACATATAGTGCAGCTAGACAAAGACAGTGATGACACAACAGACAGATAGTGCATATGTAATGATTGAGGTATTAGTAATAATAATAATAATAATAATAATAAAGTGCAATGGGGTGGGCATCAGTCCTAGTTCAGTTCAATGGTCAATGACACTCAGATGACATTCAGTGGGGTAGGGGTAGGGGTGGGGGTAGAGGACCAGCCTAGAATTTAACACTACACTACAAAAACACAAGGTGATACTGTATGGTATCTACTGGACTTTATGGGGTCAAAGGTCAATGACATGTATGAAGAAAAAAGTCTGGTCATTTCACTGACTGTGTAATGACATGAGGGCTGTTTCCACTACCGAGCAATACCCGGAATCAGTCTCACTCACCGAAACGCCCTTCATTTGAATATGAGCAGTCCGGAGCCGGCTTTTGTCTGGACTATTTTTGTCCCTGTAGAAGAGCAGGGTCTTTTTTTCTCCCCTGAAAACAGCCTAGTTACTGGTTGGATAGATCGCTAAGAGGGATGTGACGTAGTACTCTACTAGACAACAACACACACCATTAGTAAAAGCCAGCAAAGCAGTGTTCCCAACTTAGCGACTTTGTTGCTAAATTTAGCAACTTTTCAGACCCCTAGTGACTATTTTTCAAGAAAGCGACTGGAGACAAATCCAGCGACTTTTTCTGGTGTTATTGGAGACTCCTTCTTACTCTTCTTAACGAGCAGCCGGCCCCCGCTGCTTGTTCGAATCAGCACACTCCTCCTGCAGCAGTCACAGAGCCGGAGGGGATGTTAACCTTTTAGCGTCCAGTCTGCAAATTGCTAATAGGCAACAGTTAGCTCTGTAGCAGTACAGTGTGTATGTGCTGCTGCTACATGAGATGTTCACTGTAAAGAAGTCGAAGTCACGAAAAAAAAGTTGAAATAACAAGAAAATAATAAAAATAACAAGAAGTTGGTCAAGAGAAAAAAGTCAAAATGAGAAGAAAAGTTGAAGCCACAAAGAAAAAGTCAAAATAACAAGAAAGAAGTCGAAGTCACGAGAAAAAACTCAAAATGAAAAATAAAAGTTGATCTCTGTTTACAACAAGCATTGGACACTCTGCAATTGTGCCGGTTAGTGATGCCGTTAATTCACAATCACTATGTTTATGATCAGCGAGACTCTGTGCATAATTAGCCATGCTGCTTTCAGCTGCTGATGTTGTGCACAGTTAGCGATGGTGAAAACCATACGTCACCTCCAGAGTCTCTATATCCCTCTGGGGGCTAACTTGTAGTGGAGACACACAGAGTGAGCGGACTTTTGAGAGGGTGTGGCCTGAGACTTTCCTGGTGGCCACTCTTTCCCCTAAAGGAAACACGGCTATAAGGGAGTGAGTGAGTAAACTTGCTCTCCCTGCATGTTTCAGGGCGTTTCTTCCTTCCATCTGTGAGAGAATCCAGTGACACAGTGCTCATATTGTTGCTGCAGCCGTCTCATGCACTGCAAATTCCTGTCGTGGCCATAAGGCCTTCATTCATCCATCCACTGTAGTAGTGTCTGGTCAGAGCAGGCTGGCTGGTTTCCTATCTGTGCTGATTTGCTGACAACAGATGAGCGCCATCTGACACTGCAGAAGAGAACAAATGTTTGCTGTATAAATGTTCTGACAGGAGCGTGGTGAAGAGGAAGATTTCTCTGCTGTTAGTGAAAATGCCTTATGAAAACTTAAAGGGGCACTCCTCGGATTTTAAACATGAAAGAAGGGCCCACGGCTGTTTTAGCACAGGGCCCCCAGGTGGATTTTTCTGTCATGCTCTATAGCAGGGATGGGCAACTGGAGGCCCGGGGGCCGCATACAGCCCGCACTGTCACTTGAAGTGGCCCTCAGTACAACTACATGCATTTGAGCATGAAATCTTAAAAGTGCAGTGTAAAAATCCCCAAAATGAATTCTTGCAATTAATGTTGTTCTGCTGTTCTTGCACTGAAAAAAAAAAGAAATCACAGTAAGTGGTTATTTTTTATTTGCTTCAAACCTTTTGTATTCCCAATTCTACTGTTAAAAATGCATTTGAGCATGAAATATGTTAACTTACTGCACTGTAAACATATTTAAAATTGCAGTTTCAGTTTGCCCATCCCTGATCTATAGTATCTGCAAATTCTCTCTCTCTGAAAGAAAAAAACAGAAATAAAGGAATAGTAACAAAATTGTACTCCTATAATGTACATTTAGAGCTTACATTTGAGCTCACCAAAATACACATGAATGAGCTTTACAACAGCCTTCACTATATGCCTCTATATAAACTGGCAATTCTTATAGAAAGGAATATATCACATCTTTCTCAACAGGTCAGTATAGTGCCATGTTAACTGGGATCAACAGGTCTCAGGTTGGAGCAGGAGGGCGCTGTGCTGCCGCAGAGATCTGCGTCCATTTCCAGCTGCGTCAAGCTCCGCACAGTAAGCCAAGGTGACAGGACGGGAAGTAATATGTTGGTTTCAAAATAAAGGTTCAGTATCAGGCGTTACATGGAAAATAATGGGAAAGTCCCTTTAAAACATACAGGGAGGACGTGTACTGCAGACATGTTGACTTTATATGCTGTTTTAACCCTTTGATGCACAACATATTGACACCCCTTCTAATGCACAACATGGGTCAAATATGACCATCCATTTCTCATGTTATTTCATGCTGGCTGTGTGTTTCTTTGCTCTATGTTTTTAAATCAATTTATTTTATGATTGAATATTCCAAGTATTATTTGAATATCTTTTTTTATTACAACCGATCATTATATCCATTTTTCCTTTCATACTTTATGAAGAAAAATAGTTTTAGTATTATTACATCAATTTTACACACATGGGTCAAAAATGGCTCATTCATCCAAATTTGATTTATAAATGGAATGACCTAATACTATAATAATAATAATAATAATAATAATAATAATAATTTCTTTCAAATAGTTACTTTAGCAGTAAGAAGGGCCAAACACTCATATATTTAATATATTTAACATGTTTATGTATAATTTTGTCACACATACAGTGTATCTGCAAGGTATTCACAGCGCTTCACTTTTTTCACATTTTGTTATGTTACAGCCTTATTCCAAAATTCATTTGATTCATTTTTCATTAAAATTATACACACAATACCCCATAATGACATTTTTGTCCCATGTTGTGCAATAGAAGCGTAGTGATACAAAAAGGGTTTTTATGTAATGTAATGTAATGTAAGGCATGGCTGAAGCCTGTGGTTTGGAAATATTATTATTGCAAAGTAGGGCTGCAACTAACGATTATTTTCATTATCGATTAATCTGTTGATTATTTAAATGATTAATCGATTAGATGTTTGGTCAATAAAATGTTGAAAAATATCAATCAGTGTTTCCCAAACCACAAGATGACGTCCTCAAATCTCTCTAAGATAAAACAGACATAAAGGAGTTAATTTTAATAAAGTTCCTATCAATCAATCAATCAATCTATCTATCTATCTATCTATCTATCTATCTATCTATCAGACTTTATTTGTATCACACTTTTCATATAAGAGAGATGCAACACAAAGTGTTTTCCATAAAAAAGGAAAAAGTAATAATAATAATAATAAAAATAAAAATAACGAAACATAGAAAAATCAATCAGACTTTATCTATCTATCTATCTATCTATCTATCTATCTATCTATCTATCTATCTATCTATCTATCTATCCATCCATCCATCCATCCATCCATCCATCCATCCATCCATCTATTTTTAGTTATAACTCAATTTCGTCCAATAATGTTACTGCAGTTACGCTTTGTAGGGCAGTGTGGTTACGACACAACACACGTTTTATTTTGAAGGTTGGAACCGGAAGCTACTCTTTCTTCTTAACCTGACTTAACATCTGTCCCTCCTCTCCAGCATCACTCACTCACTCGCCGGCTCTCAGCTTTCCGCAGAGCCGAACAGGAGCGCACCGCCGCGGGGAACATGGCCTCAGTTAGCCCTCCTCAGCGGGGCGGAGAGCCGCGGTGAGTCCCGGAGGGTTCGGGTTTCTCCTCAGTGTTTCTCCCCTGAGCATGAGAAGACAGCCTGCAGCAGCGGTCTCTCACACTCCTACAGGACGGACTACACTGCGTGATGCAGATCAGAGTCCAAGAGTTGCCTCCTGCTGCCAGGAGGTGATGTTCTCCTCCTCTCTCCTCTGCTCACCTGCTCTTGTCTGCTGTCTCCTCGCGGCACCATGTTAATAACACTTTGCTCTGTTGCTTTTGGTGCAACTCGGTACATCCGACTGCGTCTCCACCGGGACAGCTGAGTGGCTTTTATATAATTTGACTGGACATATAAGCTTGGACTGTTTGTTTTTAACCAGTGGAAGGGTTCAGCTGTCATCTCTACGATGATCTGACGGCTCTAAAGTGACACAAACATTAGTAGAAGTCACCTGACGTCGCCATTTAACTGGCTGTCTGCGCGGCAAATGATGGCCAACAACAACGAGCTACAAGTGAGTTTCTCAACTTTTCATTTTTCATTACTGACTGTGATAGTGATGTTGTGTTCATGTGCAGCAGCCCATTCACTTCTACATGTAACGAGTCAATGTGGGGACTCATGTTGGTATGTGTAGTGGTGGGAGGAGGTCTGTGATCCGGGACCTGGTCTTTGATTTATACTTCCATAAGGGGACAGATTTAAGACTGCTATAAACTGGAGCTGCAGAGGACAAGACAGCCCAGTTGTAGCCCAGTTTTATATGAATGGCACTTTGTGTGTGTTGTGTGCGGAAGGTCCCTTTTATTACTAATTTACTTTTTTTGGGGTAATTGTGTGTCTTTTTTGGTAATATTTGGTCTTTTTTTAAAAATAATTGTGTCTTTTTTGGTCATTTTGTGTCTTTTTTTGGTCATTTTGTGTCTTTAAAAAAAAATGTGTGTCTTTTCTGGTAATTCTGTGTCTTTTTTGGTCATTTTGTGTATTTTTTAAGTAATTTAGTTTTACCTGTTATTTTATGTCTTTATTTGGTCATTTTGTCTCATTTTTTGTAATTTTGTGTCCTTTTTTGGTAATATTTTGTCTTTTTTATAATTGTGTGCCTTTTTTGGTAATTCTGTGTCTTTTTTTTTTGGTAATTTTGTGTCTTTTTTAATAATTTTGTGTCTTTTCTGGTAATTCTGTGTCTTTTTGGTCATTTTGTTTATTTTTTAAGTAATTTAGTTTATTTTCTGTCATTTTGTGTCTTTTTTTAGTAATTTTGTGTCTTTTTTTGGTCATTTTGATACTGCCTCCAGCGGCCCCCAGGTAACTTGAGTTTGAGACCCCTGCTTTAGGGCTTTAGGTCCTGTAGTAATTGTGTTCTTTGATGCCATGTTCTCATCAGTGGATTGAAGGAAGGCAGTTGATACATATGAAGGAATACACATTTGAACCACTGGTTAAATTATTGAACAATTAGCTTATTACGTTTTAATGCAAATGATCAATCTATGAAAAAGTTACTACACCTGTCATATAAATAAAGTGGTGTAAAAAGTAAAACATTTCCATTTCTATTGAAGTGGATAGGGCTGCAACTAACGATTATTTTTATTATCGATTAATCTGTTGATTATTTAAACCAATGGTTCTCAAGGCACTCCAGGGGGTACGTGGGATTTTAAAATATACATTTAAAAAGTAGCATCCATGAAAAAATCCTTTAAAAATAATTATTAATAAATATTTTAGGAAAATATAAGTATAAGTTCATAAAATACATTTTTAATTTAATTTGAATTTCTACATTTAAGTGATGAGAAATATTTGCAATACATTTAGTCATGGATTATTAACACTTAAAATGTTCGAAATTGTTTTTTTGTTGTTGTTTTTTTTTTTTCAGATATTTGAATTTTGCATGTGTTTATCAGTTCCAAAGTTTCCAAAAATGCTTTGCCCTGGTTAGGGGGTACTTGGCTGAAAAAATATTACACAGTGGGTACATCACTGAAAAAGGTTGAGAACCACTGGTTTAAGCGATTAATCGATCAGTTGTTTGGTCAATAAGATGTTGAAAAATATCAATCAGTGATTCCCAAACCACAAGATGACGTCCTCAAATCTCTTTTTTTGTCCACAAACCAAAGAGATATTCATTTTATTGTCATAAAGGAACAAATAAACCAGAAATATTCACATTGAAGAAGCTAAATTTGGACTTATTGTCTTTAAAAACTGCTCAAACCAATTATTTGATTATCAAAATAGTTGACGATTAATTTAAAAATCGATTATTGTTCGATTAATCGAGTAATTGTTGCGGCTCTAGAAGTGGCTATAAAGTATAAATACACAAGTAAAGAACGAGTACCTAAAAACTGCACTTAAGTACAGATTTACAGCAAATGTACCTCTAAAAGTCGAATGCTACTTAGTTTGTCCCAGTCGCCTTGCTGTAGATAGCGTTTCGTGTGACGTAATCAGCAGCAGACGAAGGACCCCGAGCACATCTGGTACCTACAGCGGCAGTGTCGCCCCCTGCTGTCCATTAGAAAGAATGCATGTGAAAGGTGCTTCAACATTTGAGGCCCAGAGGTTGCCACTTCCAATAAACACTATTTCACGGATAAAATCACTGCCACAGCCACTGCCACTTCCTCTACAGCCTTGACGCAGAGCAGATTTCCCAAATTAAATACAATGATTTCCCATTCGTGACACAGCAGTTGCCCTCGGGTTAGTGTGGGTGAGTCATGGAAGGTGTTGCGGTGTTAGAGCCTCAGGTCTCATTTTAAGGGGTTGGGTTACAGTCTCAGCCTAGTTAAGGTGACAATGGAGGGAAATGTTAAAAATTAAAGGCTGAGTGCAGCTTCAGCTCAGCTAAAGCTGGAGCAGCACATCACTCTGTCACTGACTGCTTTCAAAAGGTTAAACTGCTGCAGAGAGAATATGTATTGCTGTTTATTCAGTACATTTAAAATGCTTTAACGTTTTGCAGGTCTACACTGAAATAGATACAGTGTGTTACAAGAAAATTGACGTGTGACAGCATGTAATTACACCCTACACATGTTGACCTTTGTGGGTTTGGTGTCACGAGTTCAGAAGTGTGAAGATACAATTGTTTCCCATTCCCCAGAATCAGGTTATTAACAGTCAGTTTATTTCCAGTCTATTTAACACTGTGACACTGATGAATCATTTGTTGTTTGTAGAAACTGGCGTCTTCCGTGACATTTAGTGGTTTCCCTGAAAGGGGAAGGTGCTTCCAGTGTTTCCTGGAAGGCTGCAGTGCCCATAAGGGCAGCACATTTAAAGCAGGAGTGCAGCAAATTAGCATTGCAACTCAGCATTTTTTATTATGTTGCGTTTACATCAAAGTTGAAGCAATATTTTCCTGCCTTTATGCATTTGTCATTATTTGTCTAACTTGTGCTAAAGGGTCAGAAGAGGCTAATGCTGGCGCTAATTGGCTTCATAATAAAGTACAACTGATAGCTGGAATCTAGTCACGGACACATATTTTCAATAATGACCAGGCAGTCTAATTTTCTCTACTTTTTTCTTCAAGCAATTTTCCTTTTTCTTGAGGTCTCTGTACAAATTGAAATTACTATTATAGAACTAAGGGTGCCTACAGGTGGCAAAATTTTACATTTTTAAAATTTTACGTCTACATTTTTGCCCTCCATTTCTGATTTAACAACATCAGGACTCCAGATAGGCTCGGCAACACAGCGTCATACACTTTGACAGCAACATGTTGCCCTTCGTGAAGTTGCGTCTGTTCAAGTCTTTGCAGTGAGGTCGTGTGTAATCAAACTGCGCCCTGCTACTACAAAATCTACGTATTACAATCACAGAAGACAATGTTTTCAAAGGTCCTCACCATAAGTAAGCTGGGCTTCATGTGTTAAATTGGTGGAGCGCACCTTTAATGACCAATATTTCCCAATATACCTGTACCTCACCATTATATTGCATCCGTAGCGCATTCAACTATAGCACATGAGTACAATTGTCAAACATATTAAACTGTACATTTCTCCTGCCCTGCTGTGTTGATGACATATTTGAACACATTTATAGCCTCATGACAGAATCTATAACACCTCGATGATTGCCCGAGCTGCAAATCAGCAATTTCTGTCTGGTGTGATGAAGTCAACCTCTGTCTGTGATGCTGACAAGAGTTCAATCATCATTACTCTCGTCCAGCAGACAGGCAGGGAGCGGTGGCTGATTGAGATCAAGGGGCCACATTGGTAATGATGATAGGCTGGATGTGTCAGAGTGGACCGAGGCCCAGCGGTGTGGTGATTGAGCTCGCTTCATCGCTGTCTCCCTTTTATTCCTCCTGAACTCCTCATCAAAGCTGTACTGTTGCCGACATTCGTCCTAGTGGAGGTCACGACTGCTCTGCTCCTCCCTCCCCCTTTGAAAAACACATTATCTATTAGTAGTCGACCGATACGGGTTTTTTAAGGCCGATACGGATTATTTTGACATCAGTCTTAACCGATCCCTGATATGTGCTGCCGATTTTTTTAGGCTGATTCTTGAAGCCGATATTACCTTTTCTACCTCCATTTTTATGATAAAAATGACACAATGATAACAAATGTTACAAAAGTCAAGTCAAGTCAATTTTATTTATATAGCCCAAAATCACAACTCACAGATTTGGTACATGGTGCGACACCCTCTGTCCTTAGACCCTCACATCGGCCAGGGCAAAACTCCTCAAAAAAAAAACCTTTTAGCAGGGGAAAAAGAAGAAGAAACCTCAGGGAGACAGACAGAGGAGGGATCCATCTCCCAGGAAGGACAGAGAAAGGAGCAGCAGTTCTGGGAGGAGACAGCAGCAGGTGATGAAGCGCCACCATTGGCCAGTAGTGATGGTGAGTGTAGAGTGGACCAGGAGAGGAGCATTCCCATCTGGGGCCGAACCAGACCCACAGCAGTGAGACCAGCAGGAGTGATGCCGAGCAGGACCACAGCTCCACACCCTGTGGAAGACAGAGCAAAGAAAAGTGTGAGCACTCTGGAAATACATTAATACTAAATACATTAATACACAGGACAAGATGATACTATCCGTTGTGCCATAGTCCTAGGGAGTGGACACACCCCTGTCCACACCACCACTGCAAGTACCATGCGGCCCCTACCAACGAATAAGGCTGTGACGAGCCTCACTCACGCCGTACAAGCACGCTCAGTGTCGTTGGTCCCGCATGGCATTCTGAGCTAAAACATCAGAACCGAGCAGCCCTCCCCAACGGCTAAGGCTGTGTTGAGCCACACTGGTGCCGATAATATGTGATCAGTGCCGTTGGTTTAGCATGGTTTCGCACGGCATTCTTAGCTAAAAGTAACAAGTTAGCGAAAACATCAGAAGCCCAGCCCTAACTAAAGGCTTTGTCCAAGAGGAAAGTTTTAAGTTTACTCTTGAATAAAGAGAGGGTGTCTGCCTCCCGTACTACACGTCTCAATTTAAACAAAAATTGGTAACACTTTACAATAACCAACTAAGTAATGTATATAGATGGTTTATAAACAATTATTAACCAGTGCTAAACATATTTAATCTTTAAATGTTTTCAACCAATTTCTTAAAGGTATATGAATAATTTCAAAATCATTAACATACTTAATATGGTGTAAAAATGTTATAATCACTGCTAACTAAAACTATAAATACACAATTAATTATAATTTAATTGTTTGTTAATGGTAAAGTAACTATAAACTGACATTAATATACCATCTATTTGCCATTTATAAATGATTTAGTTAGTTAAACATTAATAAATTATGCATTTACATTCTAAACGGCCTATATACGGTTTATAAATGATGATTAAACATTAATAAACTATCTGTTTTCCATTTATAAATGATGGTTATTGTAAAGTGTTACCAAAACATTTATTAACAAAACAAACATATTAACAGTTGGTTAGCAAACAATGTGTATGTTGTTCTAGGCCTGGAGGTGGTGGCGCCTCATATGATCCACATATTTTATGTGTTTTTCTTTTTTCCGGTATCAGCAGCAGCGTGATACTCAGTGAAACGGGCTAATTGATCGGAGAACGCACGCACGTATCAGCCGATGCCGATACAAGTAAAAAACGCAAATATCGGCCTGATATATCAGCCGGCCGATATATCGGTCTAACTCTATTATCCATATATGCTCAGAAGGAGGACATCAGTTTAAAGTGTAGCTTAACTATTAGTGCTTTCTGCCCTCTCTTCCCTGTTCACCACTCCTGCATTGACGTTGGTCCTCCTTCTGCTTTCGATGGCTTTAAGGAATGTAAATCAAGTCTCCTGCTGAGGATGTGAGCTCTGCGCTGAGCTGATAACATACACTTTGAGGTAGCTATATACTCTGCGGCCGTCCTCTCATGAATTCTTTATTTCTCATGGTTTCCTGTAGTTATTATCTATCAGAGTCAGAGCAGCTGCTGCTTCTTCATTCTGTGGCGAGGAGCAAAGGCAACTATTTCAATCCCCGACCAAATTACTTTTTTATTGATCATCCAAGAGAGTGGAGGCAACCCGGTCCATTTCTTTAATGGCATGTGAGGACTTTTGAAGAAGTGAAGAAGTACTTCTGGCCGAGGTCCGCTGACGATCTCACATGTGTTATAATACACAGTGATATCTTGCATCACACTCACCAGAATGTGTGTCTCTCTAGCTGCCACTGCTACGGATAATAGGATTAGGAGAGTGGACTTCAGTGTGTGTCTGACCTCCTAGGAGGGTAGCATTAGTGCCCTCAGTCACCCACGCAGACTCACACGCACACATACAACCCCCCCAACATCCAGCCTGAATCCAGGATTACACAGTGTCTGCAGCAATCCGTCTCTCTCCCAGACACACCAGTAGACAAGCTTATAACTGCTGCAGTACAGTGTTGATGCATTGATGGAGCATCTTAATGGCATTCATCAATAACCCGATGGCTGCATCTAGCCCAAAGCGCGCTCATTAGGGTGCAGTCGAGCAGTCCCAATTAGTGCCAGAGAGGAATGCTGATATCTAAAATGCTGATGTAGAAAAGAAATCTCGAAAATTCAAAGTATCCCTTCTAGGATTGTTACGATACTAAAATTTTCAACTCAATACCGATACTCAGGAAAATATTCAATACCATTTTCGATACCACAAGGATAAAAACAAAGACCCCAAAATTTTACAGAAATATTTTTAACAACAAGAGAAATGCAACATGTAAAAACGAACAAATATTTAAATATTTATAATGAAAAACAGTTGTGCAAAAAGAAACTGCAGCTATGATAACAAGCTTCAGGTCTGAGGTAGTGCCAAAAAGTAAATAAATACAATAAACAATAACAATTAGAACAATATTTGTATGCTGTGCACAATATTAGGCAAGCTTGATAAGTCAACTTTTCTCTGCTTCATTCTGGGACTTCAAGAGAGAAAATAACACTTTTCATCAATACTTTTGAAAATGAGTATCGTATCCGGATACAACGTTTTAGTATCGATATTTTTGACAACCCTAATCCTTTCAAGCTACCCTCCTTGACCTTTACCAAGCTCATTTCAATGGACCAGTCTAGATACCAGCTGTTGTTACTATATGCCAGTCATCCACCAGGATTTCAGAGGATTAGTTATCATTGGAACCAAACCAAGTGAAGGAAGTAAAAGAAATACGAGAGAAACTGGCGACAGATAGACTCACTGCTAGTTATGCTGGTTATTTGTGTTCAGCTACATTTTGGCTGTTTCTAAGCTGGTTGTGTGAGTGTTTTAGGGGCTTTAAGGGATTGTGGTATTACAGGATTGAAGAATGTGTTGCTGAGAAGGACAAGGTAGAGAACTGGGGTTTCGTTGTGGGCGCAACATATCGTAAATTCAATCTAGAAATGTTTCTCTCGGTATGGCTCGGGGATAGGAAGGTCACAAAGGAAGGGAGCCATTTAGGAGCATTGCATTCACCTGAGAACTGAGCATTGATTGGTTGCTAAAGTAGTTTTCTAATGCCAGTGGGTACTGAGACTCAGCGGTGCTTGTGAAATAGCTTGTGGTGTTTGGCCTGGTTTTGACACTGAAAGAACGCTTGGAGGTAAAAAGGGACAAACAAGGAGAGGTTGTGTAGTGAATCAACAAATAGAATACAAGTAGTGCTGATCAGTACTGACAAAATCAAACCTTGTATGTTGATTTAGTGCCTAAAACAGAAAATATGATATCTTTTTGGATATTTATGTTTTCAAATATTTAGCTCAAAATTAGGGTAGGTTATTAACTGTCAAACGATTAAAAAAAAAAAAGTAGGCTTCCATTTTCTGAAGAAGTTGTTCTTTGGACCTCACTGTGTTCATGAGCTTTACGGCATAATGTAGAAACAACATGGACACTACAAACATGTTTTATTTTGTGAAAGGTGTTAAAAGAACACATTGTTAGCTGATTCCAGTATTAGCATGACCTCATCAGGGACATTTTTTTCTGTTCATGCACCACATTAAATGCAGCAGTGATTCCCTATCTCTCAATGTTGCGCAAAGCATAAAATCATTTTTGTATTTGGATAGAAAAACAAAAAAGTGTTGGGTTCTTCTTTGGCTCTCTCTTCACTCTTCCACCAATTGGGTTAGTAGTTTTCCCATAATCCTGCTGAAAAACAAACTGATCCGAAAATATGACTTCCTTGGTGGGGTTAGTAATACAGAACAAACAAAATGACATATTTTTGGAGGCCAACCCAGAAGCAGCATCGCCATGGGGTCTTTTTGAATTTGTCTATGGGAGTTCTGCATTGGATTTTGGATCATTGCAGAAAATAAAATCTGTGGCAAAGACATGTTTCTGATGCATTTATGATGTTCGAAGGGTTAATGCAGCCAATGAAATTAACAAGCGAACGTTATGCTGTAGCTAAGAACTCCACGGTCGCAAGACTTCTACGTCACTACTGTTTCGCTTCAGATGGTTTAAGACAAACAAACCAGCAGTTTTAACAAGTTAGTGAAGCCCTAGCCTAATAATTTGTTTATTAACCTGATCCACAATCTACAAAAGTTTGCAAGAGCACTGAAAAACATGACTAGAGGCTGTTAAGCAGACTAGTTAGAGAGTTCCCGTCTGTGTCGACCGTGATGGCTTTTAATGCCCCAACAACCACTGTAGTCTCATTTAGCTACTTGTTAGCAACCTACTTTTTTAAGGACACGTAAAAACTTCAAAATTCATTCAAGTGTGGGTATTTGCTAATGTTTTTTTTATGTTGCACAATAAGACCCAAACATCTCTTCAGCTTGTGTCAACCACAGACCTTATTTCAGGCCACAAACCCATTAATTATAGCCGTGTTTCGACTAAGGGGGAAAGTGCAGAAAAACCTTACAATTCCCAAATCTGATTTAGTACTAGTTCTTTCACCATGCTAGTGGTTAGGGTCAACATAAGCCGTGTTTCCACTAGGGGGGGAAGTGGCCACCGGGAAAGTCTCAGGCCACACCCTCTCAAAAGTTCGCTCACTCTGCGTGTCTCCACTACAAGTTAGCCCCCAGAGGGATTTAGAGACTTTGGAGGTGATGTATGGTTTTCACCGTTGATAACTGTGCACAACGTCAGCAGCTGAAACCAGCATGGCTAATTATGCACAGAGTCTTCGCTGATCATAAACATAGTGATTGTGAATTAATGGCATCGCGAACTGTGCACAGAGTGTCCGGTGCTTGTTGTAAAAAAACAGAGATTGCTAAGTGAACACCTCCTGTAGCAGCAGCACATAAACACTGTACTGCTACAGAGCTAACTGTAGCTAACGGCTACGTTAGCGGCTCTTTAAGAAGAGTAAGAAGGAGTCGCTGGATTTGTCTCCAGTCGCTTTCTTGAAAAATAGTCACTAAGCAGTCTGAAAAGTTGCTAAATATAGCAACAAATTTTCTAAGTTGGGAACACTGCTTTGCCTGCTTTAACAAGCAGCGTGTGTTGTTGTGGTGTAGAGTACTACGTCACATCTTAGCGATCTATCCAATCAGTAACCAGGCTGTTTTCAGGGGAGAAAAAAGACCCCGTTCCTCTACAGGGAATGAGACCCGCCTCATTCCGGGTATTGCCCGGTAGTGGAAACAGCCCTAATCCTCATTGAGTATGAGGGGTTAGACCCCAGGGTGCTAAATGCTAACTTACTTCCGGGTTTAGGAACTCTGTCCTGTGGCGCCGTATGGAGTAGACTATCTCACTATGAGGTCCATTATGTAGCTGTTCTGGGTCTTCTGATCATATCATGATCATGTGATCTTTCTCAATACATGGGAGTTTTCCCAGTTGGCAATGTCCCCGAAGTCAAGAATGAACCTTGATCTTCAGGTCTTAAAAAGTAGTAGTGTGGTTATGATTGTAGGTGGAAGCATTCAGCAAACTAGTTTCACTCTGCATCAATAGCCAAATAAAAAATACAGAGACTGTATAGATTTGTTTTAAATTAGTTCAAGGCGGCTACACAGATATGGCACAAAGATATCACAAATGATGCGCAAGGTCAAAATGATGGTTGACACATGTTGTTTGAGTAGAAGCTGAAGTAGAAAGAAAGAAAAGAACCTGGACTGTGTGACCTGATTGTGGTTACACCTGAGGCATATGAGATGAGTTATCCCGCCACCGTGCCGGGGTCATGTGATAGCCTGTGTGTTGTGCTGCAGGAGTGGTGTTGGGTTTAAGGGGGGCAGAGACTCTAGGCTTCATGGGAGCAGCAACGCGCTCGACCGCGATGTGGCCCTCAACACTGGACTGTCTGTTCTGTTGGCCCAGAGGCCATTAAAGTGAGACAGACAGGGAAGAAAAACAGCTATTATTACCTGTTTGAGAGGGAAAGACAGAGGGTAGCTCAACAAAAAGCCTACCCTTCAAAATGTAACCCAAACTGGAGCCATTGTTGTTATTAAAGTCTCTGAGGCTGAATTGCTGGAACAGTGGGATACTGAAGCACAAACAGCAGCCAGGTGTCATTGTGAGTTTGGCTTTTTATTCACCATCAACAATGCGTGGGAGATTATGAAAGTTGTAACTGGAGGAGTATAAATTGTTTCTGAAGAATAGGATGAAGCATCTACAGAGGGAAGTCCATGGAAGAGACAGAAAGACAAATTCCTGAGGAGATATCTGGCTGCTAGGGGCTTTACATTGGTTGCCAGTCGCAGATGGATTCCACCAGGTGAAGGTGCTCAGCGTTCTGCTGTTCACTGGAGCTGATTGTGGTCTACGTAGCCTGCTTACTTTTTAAGAACAAGTATCAAGGAAAATTGACCAAATCAACAAAATTGGCAGGTCTGAAATGCTACGAAGCCATGCAGAGGACAGAATAACACAGGGATGCTGCTCCTGGTACGGTTGCAAAATTCCTTGAATTTTCAAAGTTTAATTCATGGTAATTAGTGAAAAAAACAGGAAATTTACTAAATTGAATGTTGGCCATTAACAGGGAAGTTAAATTTAGATGGGGCAAATATATTTCAACATAATCTTGACAAAATAATCAGATTTCATCCAAGTACTAAGGCTGGGCGATATATCTATATAAAAGATATATCGATATATTTTCAAATGTGATATGGAATTACACCATATCGCATATATCAATATAGTTAAATTTTTTCCCTTTCTTTATATGTAAATGCTGCCCTTACTAGGGTTTGTCATATTTAGTTCTTATGCAACGTTCGTTATTCTTTTCTCATATAAATATATTTGTTTAAAAAAAAGATTGGCCTTTTTATTATTTAAGGCTATTTTCATTTAAAATATGCTTATTTAAATGTGTACTTTGGAGCTTTGATTTAAAAAAAAAAAAAAAAAAAGGTACTCCTGTTATACAGTATTTATGTTCACTTAAATAAACGGTTTCAATAAAGCTACTTGTGACATGTCATATTTGGCTTTGGCTTTGACTTTGACTAAACATTTGCTCTCACTTTGTGATAAAAATGTCAGGATATATATCGTATATCGATATTCAGCCTAAATATAACTGGATATGACTTTTGGTCCATATCGCCCAGCCCTAGCAAGTACACTTGAATATCTATGCTCTTCCTCAATCACATGCACACAACACAGGGCTTCCTGCAGGGCTATTGAGGCCACGCCCCCCTACATGCACTGTGAATCCCAATGTTCAACTCAACAGCTACATGTGGAAAGGCACTTTTTGGAAGCAGAGGGATTCTTTTCATTTTTTTCATTTAACATTTTGAATGGCACTTTTGGGGGATTTTTGGAGGAGGGGGGTCCATTTTAGTTCATTTTTGAATGGGTGGGGTCGGGGGGGGTAATATTTACTCAGCATTCATGTTTTTGTTGTTCAATGAAAGAATTGATTGTTCAGTAACTTGATAAAGTTCTACTTGAAAAAATAAATCTGTTGAAATGTCATGTTTTTTTATTTTATTTTGAATATTTTCAAAATTCCCCAGCTTAACTTCCTGTGGAAAGTTTCTGGAAATTTACCAGAAATTTTCCACCCCTTTGCAACCATAGCTCTTGGTGGATGCCACGGTCTGCATTTTTTATCTCCACAAGGATCAGGTTTCAATCTGT
Source organism: Centropristis striata (assembly GCF_030273125.1). Classification (NCBI taxonomy): domain Eukaryota; kingdom Metazoa; phylum Chordata; class Actinopteri; order Perciformes; family Serranidae; genus Centropristis; species Centropristis striata. The sequence goes on along the minus strand of NC_081529.1, from coordinate 9,996,924 downwards.
CCTGAAAAAAGTCCCCCCTGGACAGGAGAAGCTCAATTTCCTGCACTTTTATTATCATAAAAAAAGCATTCAAAAAGTGATTTGGACAGTGATCAAAGCTTGGAAACACCTGGGCTGTAACTTGGCCACAATACTAGTAGTTGTAGTATTTACCTTGCTCACCGTCTTAGTTTATGATGTCAGCATGAAAACATGAGCACTCAAAACAAAGTTCAGCTGAGGCTAATGGAAATTGCATTAGCTGTTTGACCTAATTATTGTGCTTCATGAAAATTCAAGGGATAACTAAAAGCATTAACCTTTATCCTTTTGAGGAAAGTAGGGGGGTGGGGGGGCAATGGTAATGGACGTTTTTCGTCACTATCCATCCAGTAATTCAGCCTGGATCAAAGAAAGAGATGAATCGAGCGATAAACCATCCGTATATTCAAACTCTTTCTGGGAAACGTGTTTTTATTACCATAAACATGGACACTGCAGTTTATTTTAAGTCCATCCCATATATACCGCATTGCTGGGAATATTCTCTAATGCATTAAATGTGTAATAATCTGTGGATGAAAATATCCCCTAACATATGCACTATTTACTCCTGCTTAAAACTTAAGGATTTCTATCTCCAGTAGGAGTGAAGTAGCTGAGAGTCATAAACGGGGTAGAAAAGTGACAGAATATTAAGACTGAATACTAAGAGGCAAGTATGCATTGTTGGTTTTGGTCTTTTTACTGTACAATATGAAAAATATAGACTAATTCCAGCCTTGTCCTTTAAACACAAAGTACCTAAGTTTGTAGTAGCACTGTGTAGTGTGATGAGCCAAAGCCGCCTGTGGACTGCAGTGACCTTAAAGCACTTTTCCTTGCTAGTAGAGTCCAGTTAGCATTAGCTTTTATACTTTATTAAAAGGACACAAATCTGTAAACATGTATACTGCTTGTGTGTTTTTCCTCTTCTTGTCCTGTGTTTATGAGTGCCCTGCTATCGTAATCAACAGCATCAGTAAAGAGGGATAATCATCTGCATTATAGAATGGACCTCTTATCCTCCTCGGCCCTTCTGCCATAATCATTTTTAATCTGCTTTCCATGTCCATTACCATCATGCCTGCTGAACCATTCCATTACACAGCGGGGCTCTTTCCGCTCCTGGTGCCCCGTCCTGACTGCTGTAGGTGACTCGCAAACATACTGCATGGAGACTAAAGCATCTGCCATATAGCATGTCAGTTGGCGTGTTATCTGCCAGATTCAGGACACAGATAGGCGCAGTGGGGGAAAATCTTAATAACCACAGATTTAAACGCATGTGTTAGATTTTCTGGTTAAAATCTCCCGTGGACATCCGTGCATGATTTACGCAACATCTGAGTTTGGATTTGTCCCAGGCAGTGGGGGATATGCTAACGGATCAAATCCGGTGGCAGTTTTATCTCATTCATGTTTCGGGCTGTCAGACTCGTGAGATTTGAGGGCTGTAAAATGCTGAATTATGAAACATCTGAGAGGGAACACAACGCTGGAAAATCTATGTTTAGTGCATCATTGTGTGCACTTTTTGTTATTCTTCTAAAATAACATTACCTGGTTATCCTTGCACCAAGTTACTGTTTATGTGTAAAGCAGCATTGCTCTCAGCCAGAGGCCATCTCTAACCACTTTATCCCTGTGGGCTCATGTCACTAGAAGGCAGTGTAGGTTAATCTGTTTATATGGACTCTGAGATGGCTGGAAGGCTGCAGAAAATCTACACATGGTGCTCAGTCTCTGCAGCTCCATCTAATCTCATCGACTTGGCCCCATCACACAGCACCATGCAAGCCTCACACTTAAGAGAGTAGCAACAGAAAATGAAAACAGTCAGCATCAAACATTTAATGACTCTTTCAGTTTACAGTATTCCCACTCGGGTTTCTTTATTCATGCAGCTCAGATGACTTTGGCTGCGTTCTGACTAGTTCAGTTTTCAGTCAAAGTCAATGGATACATGGCAACATGACGTCTGCCTTTCTATTTTCAAGTCTCGTCTTACACCTTTATAACTATTACTACTATTTTGTAGAGGTGTGAATCGGCAGAGTCCCCACGATACAATTTTTTCCCGATACTTGAGTCAGGATACAATATATTGCGATTTAACTGTTTAACTGCATTTTGTGTCCACAAAATGAAATACAATCAAGAATTGTTTTGTCAAATAAGAGAAAATTCTGAGTCTATTCTATCACTTCAGTCTTTTTATTTCCCCACATGAGTGTCAAACCCACAGACTGACCAACAAAGTATTCAGTCAGGCTTCACTGCTGTGACTTCTTTGAACGAAACTTTTAAAAAAAGCCTAACTTTGCAGCATTATTTCGACAACTTCCCAACACAATACCCTGACGCACATGGTACTTGGCGGCCATGAATCAATATAATATTGATGCATGCATGTAACTGGTTCAAAGTATGTATTAGGGATGGAAACACAAACACAAACCTCCACTTGGACTCAAGGATGAACTGATTTTAATTTGAAGGTCAAAGGTCAAGTGAGGTGCTGTGACTTCATGTCCATCCCATTTTCATCAACATGAGATCACTTCATGGAATTTCTTCAGAATCTGGCACAAATGTCTTCTTGGATTCAAGGATGAACTGACTAGATTTCAGAGGACAAAGGTCAATCTTACTCATGCTGAATCCTGAATTGGTCATACTAATATTCAGGGTCCACCTTGAAACTGTGATGGTTATACAGATTGTACAGGTGGTTTGAAGATGTGCATGATGCATCCTGGTTTTAGAATTTATAGCTTCTTTGCAGTAACATCCATATTTGAAGCATTATCTACTATCATGTGGGTTGGGCAATATATTGATATAAAAGTTATGTTTTTAAATGTGATATGGAATTAGACCATATCGCATATATAGATATAGTTCAAATGTTTTTCTTTCTTTATATATAAATGCTGCCCTTAATAGGGTTTGTCATATTTAGTTATTTTGTAATGTTCGTTATTCTTTTCTCATATAAATATATTTGTTTCGGAAAATGATTGGCCTATTTTTATTTCATAGGCTATTTTTATTTAAGATTTTTTTTATTTAAATGTGCACTTTATGGAGCTTTGATTTTAAAAAAGGTACTCCTGTTGTTATACAGTAATTGTTCACTTAAATAAACAGTTTCAATAAAACTACTTGTGACATGTCATATTTGACTTTGACTGAACATTTGCTCTCACTTTGCAATAAAAATTTCGGGATATATATATCGTGTATTGATATTCAGCCTAAATATATTGGGATGTAACTTTTGGTCCATATCGCCCAGCCCTTGTGTCATGGCTACTTATGAGTCTGTATTGACATAGATGTAAACTGCAATCTGGCTGGTTGGCAGATCAGGCATTTGTGCTGCATTCATGTGCTGTCAAAATAATGGGATTTTCTTTTGAACATCTCCTTGAGTCATAATATTAATGACATGCCCTGGTGGAGGTTCGAGCTAATGCCCTTCTAGTCTTCATATTATCCTCTCCTCTTATTATAAGGTTCCTGCTCTCCCAAATGCGTATTTTCTTAATTTTTGCATTTCCATCACCCAACTCCCCAGTCTGGAAAGCCCGACAGTGGTTAAAGCAGCTACTATAAAGCCATGAAGTGCCTCATTAGTTCCCCTCTGAGTAACACCCTTATCCAGGTTGACTGTTGTAGGTCAACAACTTTGTTTGCTGCCTTTTTTATATGCAGGTGGTGCTCACTGGAGCATTCAGAGAAAAGTGGGCTATGTCTGTTGGACTCAAGTCAAAAGACCTTTTTACCTCTGAGCTGCTCTGTACCTGCTCTTTACTGCTGTTTCTCTTTTTGAGAACATTTCTATTGAGTAGACCAGCTTCATTGCTTGCTTGAGAAAACTTATTCAGTTCCAAGTTGTATTTTTATACTGCTTGAGTGTTCTTCACCTGTCTATTTTTTCTCTAGCTGCTGTTACATGCATGACAGAAGCAGATTTAGTTTGAGTACTATAGAGCTTTTCTTATGGGGGGTTTATGCTGCTTTATTCCTCGGGAGCCTGAACAGAGCGACTGTTTGTTGCTGCAGAATTCACAATGGACAAAGCCGGGAACACAAACACGTAAGCGTTTACTGAAGTCTCTTGAGAAGATCGACCGTTTCACAAAGATGCCATTCATGGAGATCCGCTCCTCTCCAGCTGTGGAGCGGACACTGCTGCAACACACACACACACACACACACACACACACACACACACACACACACACACACACACACACACACACACACAGATGTGCACTGAAACACACACAGGATGCACTTTCTCACCTAACCTTCTACACAGTCTACAGTGTTTACCCAGACAGTGTTTACCCAGACTGTCTTCATAAAGCTCTTGTAGTGCATCAAGCTCTGGTAGTGCAGCAGATACATACAGCCATGCTGCACTATAAAACGGCAAAAGTAGATTTGGCAACAATTTCTCCTGGAATATGAGGGATTTTAGGGATTAACAGGCAACACACACAGTCCAAGGTACATTCTGTAAGCTGTTAACTCATTCATAGAGGGCCAAAGTTGAAATTGTAATATGAGACTAGTATCGATATCAGCTGGGAATTTTACTATGGTAATTTGTAATTTGTTTATTGTGTGTTCTCCTGGCCTTCAGTAATTCAGTAAAGCGCTTCAATAAAGATGGATGACAAAAGACTAAAATAAATAATTCATGCAGCAGGTGGTGAGATAAGTAAAATAAAGAAGAGTGAGGGAAAATGAGGGAAAGCCACTAAGTGAAGAGAGGTTTACTATAAAAGTTACTTGCTGTAACCAAAACACTGAGGAATAAGAAAATCACAAGAGTTTGATTGACATTCAGAGTCTGGGCCAGAAATAGAGACAGAGCCCACTTAAGCCCCGCCCCCACCGGAGGGGATAACAATCCCTCTCTCTCTCCGTTGAATTTGTATTAAATAAGGGCTGTTTCCACTACAGCCCAATAACCGGAAAATGAGGCGGGTCTCACTCACCGAAACACCCCTAATTTGAATATGAGCCGTCCGGAGCTGTCTTTTGACGGGACTTTTTTAGTCCCTGTTGGAGGACAGGGTCTTTTTTCTCCCCTGAAAAAAGCCTGGTTGCTGATTTGATAGATCGCTAAGCAGGATATGACGTAGTACTCCACGCTACAGCAACATGCGCCATTTGTAAAAGCCGACGAAGTGACTATTTTTCAAAAAAGCGACTGGTGACAAATCCAGCAACTTTTTCAGGTGTTATTGGAGACTTTTGGAGACTTGTTCTTACTCTTCTTAACGAGCTGCAGGGGCTCATTAAGAAGAGTAAGAACAAGTCGAAGCGGCACAGTCCTCCTGCAGCAGTCTCTCCCAGCTGCAGAGCCGGAGGGGATGTTAACCCCTTAGCGTCCTGTCTGCAAATTGCTGATAGGCTAACAGTTAGCTCTGTAGCAGTACAGTATGTATGTGCTGCTGCAGCAGGAGGTGTTCACTTAGCGATCTCTGTTTGTTTACAACAAGCACCAGACACTCTGTGCACAATTAGCGATGCCGGTTAATTCACGATCACTATGTTTATGACCAGCAGGGACGCTGTGCATAATTAGCCATGCTGCTTTGTTTATGATCCGCTGCTGATGTTGTGCACAGTTAGCGATTGCAGCCACAGTTGCATCTCCCATGTTTAATCCGTTGCAACGATCAAAACCATACGTCATCTCTGGAGTCTCTAATGGAGACACGCAGAGTGAGCAGACTTTTGAGAGGGTGTGGCCTGAGACTTTCCCGGGGGACACTCTTCCCCCTAGTGGAAACATGGCTAATAAAGGAGCCTCCTTGACAATTCTAACTGTTAGCAAACAATAGAAACATCTCGAAGAGCGGCTGTTTGGTGAAATGCCCAGAACTAAGTTTTGAAAATCTAACCGAATCACTGAACTTTTAAGAGAACAAAAGAGGATACAGACGTGGGATATCAACAGTTACAATGGGTTGTTAGCCTGAAAATCATATTAACTAACATTAACTTATGTATGCAGTGTATTTTGTCCCAAAGTTATAAGTTATAACTACATTTCTGTAAGTCAAGCTAAAGTATTTACACACTAACTAACCTGTGTTTTAGGAGAATGGACAATTCAGAAAGCTATGCAGTATTAAGTGCCCTAACTTGCTAACATGTAGCTAACATTAGCTTGCTAACATGTAGCTAACATTAGCTTGCGAACATATAGCTAACATTAGCTTGCTAACATATAGCTAACATTAGCTTGCTAACATATAGCTAACATTAGCTTGCTATATGATATACGTTAGCAAGTCAACTTGCTCCTTTCTGGTAGACATAGTGTTAGACTAATCATATGATATGATTTAATCTAATAATTTTAGCCAGAAACAGACGTTTTGTTTGCGTTCAGTCCATGGGTGTGTATTGTGGTACTGATAGATTTCCCCTCCAGTGGGCACAGTTACAGTATGACCCTCTGTGGCTGCACACGCTTACATCTGTAACATGACAAGCAAACATGGAGGTGATTTTGGAGGATTTTTGTGCCTTTTAAAACTGCTTGTCTTAGTTTTGGAGATATATGTAGCTGCAGGCAATCAGGGCACACTCACTGTGTGAATATTTGGGGTTAGTCAAGTTATTATTGGAACAACTAAACAAAACACGCTTAAAAAGGTATCCATATGTTGCCATTCTGTATTTCTTTCTTCTTTAAGATTATTTCTTAGGTTGTTTTCATGCCTTTATTAGACAGCATGGATGGAGTGAAAAGGTGTTGAGAGAGATGGGACATGCAGCAAAGGGCTGGGAGTCTGAATAAAACCTGTGGCCCTGCTGTGGGTATCAGCCTTGTACATAGCACTCTATCAGGTGAGGTGCTGGGCATCCCTGTTTTGCATTTCTGCATTACTAGTGGAAGTTGGCAACCCTACACACACATTTAGCATTAAAAAAAAGCCATCAGCAGTTGTTGTGTGCAGAGAGACTGCACAGAAAGCTCCCGGGGCACAAAAAAAAAAAACTGAGCTGTTGCCCGCTGCAGGGATGGCTAACAGCAGCTGGAAGTGTCATCTCTTGATGCATTCACTTGCACTCAGACATTGGAGTTTCACAGCTTTTCATATGTACATTTAAAAAAAACTGGGGTTGCAAGTAGTGGTCGACTGATACAGGTTTTTAAGGCCGACGCCGATACCGATTATTTTGACATCAGTCTTAACCGATCCCCGATATGTGCTGCCGATTTTTTGGGGCCGATTCTTGATGCCAATATTGCCTTTTCTCCCTCCATTTACATGATTAAAATGACACAATGATAACAAATGTTACACTAGTCTCAATTTAAACAAAAAAAGAAACATTTATTAATAGAACAAACAAAACATATTAACAGTTGAATAGCAAACAATGTGTATGTTGTTCTAGGCCTGGAGGTGGTGGCGCCTCAGATGATCCACATATTTGATGTGTTTTTCTTTTTTCTGGTATCAGCAGCAGCTCACCAGAGAATGGCAGATGTTGCACCGAGCCTTGCCTGCTGTTGGCTCAGTGAAATGGGCTAATTAATCGGCGAACGCACACACGTATCGGCAAATGCCGATACAAGTAAAAAACGCAAAATCGGCCCGATATATCGGCCGGCCGATGTATCGGTCTATCTCTAGTTGCAAGGCATTTGCCATATGCCACTGTATGGATCCACAATACTGAACTCTGCTGCTCCACAGTCAAATTAGCCCACTTACCTACATGAGATCAGTTGGTCTGCCCACTGAGTGTAACAGTGTCCTGAAGTTAACTCTGCAGCCTGCCGTACACACACTTCCCTCTGATCTGCTGTGTTGACATTATGAGGAGCAACATTTCCTCCTGTTAGTACTCCCACCATCCAGCTGACATTGCCTTACGGTGCTGTTTTATTCATTACCAACCAGTTACAGTACATTAGTGCTCTGTGTGTGTGTGTGTGTGTGTGTGTGTGTGGTACGAGTGTAAATGTGTGTTCATGCTCAAGCTTCTCCTCCCTCAGAGTGTATTATTTATGTTGTTCATTTGGTATCCATTGCTGTTTTTTATCTGCTGTGCAGTGGCATGAAGACATCATTGTGTTTGTGTGTCTTTAGAGAGATTAATTGGAATTCACTGTTCATCCCCCCCCCCACTTCCCCGCTCCACCCCAGCCTCCAAACAACCCCTCCGTCCCCCCAACACACACACACACACACACCAACCTCCGCTTAACCCAAATCCTATCCACTGTCTGCTGAATGAGGCTGTGTGCAGACATCAGGATGTGAGGAGAATTTAAAGTTGTTTCTCCCAAATTTGGCCTGTCTCACTCTCTCTTTAATGTACGACTCAACACACACACTCTCTCTCACACACACACACACACACACACACACACACACACACACACACACACACACACACACACACATTAAAGTGATGAATGGTACCATTAAGATGACTCTGACCTCTTAACTGTACTCCTTCTCTCAGTTTGGGTCACAAAAGTCTCGTTTTCCTCACTTGTCCCTGCAGCTCCCAACACCTGCAAAATATTCAAGGCACCATATTGTATATAATCCGCAAATCCCAAAACTCACATCATGACCTTTTGTTACACTGTTGTAATCCACATTTTCCTAATAATAAACAATATTTTCATCACCAGTAACTTCCTGCACTATCCCTATCCCCTATTTCCCCCTATAAAACATCCCTCTCTGTAATATCTGGCTTAGGGTGCATTTTTTAAATTACTTTTATTTTTGGCAGCACTACACTGTAAAAATTAGGTTAAAAGTCCAGGCCCAAGCCTCATCATTGTCATTGCTGCGTATGAAATGCAGCTATTGGTGAGTAAGTGGATGAATGGGTTATAAAAAGAGAGCGTGAGGGCTGTGAACCGGAGAATTCTCACACTGCCTCTACCCCAACAAAATGGACTTAATCTCTATTTATAGACACAGACGAGCCAAGCTGAGCTGACGGGGCCATTAAAACTTAATCAAAGAGATGGCTTTCTGTCACCCACTGGCAGCACCGGGCAGAAGTCTGCTAACCAAGATTTGTGACAGAGCACAATGTATGATGGATGGGCAATAACATGAAGAAAAATAGGAAAAAAGGGAGCAATATGACAAAGGGTAATGTCTAAGGAGAAGAAAACACAGGCAGGGGAAAATGGAACGGCTTTTAGAGAGATAGAGACATAAGAATGTATTATTAGTGTGTTGTTTACACGTCTTCAGACCAAACCGATTGTGACGAATATGAGAACGGCCATATCTATGATCTTTGTTGTGTTTTTTAGCATGACTGAATACTCAATTAAAGCTGGGATACGCAGTTTTCTGGAAAAGGCCACAACAAGAAACACCAGGATTTGAAAGCTCTCCTCATGCAGCTCTCTCTATCCAAAGCCCCTCCTACCAGACGAGTTGGAGCATATGTAGATTTTTGTTGCTAATGTGGGAATAGTTATTTTATCTGCATTAGCTAATGGGAACGTCCTTTTTATGAAGAGACCTGTGATTGGCCAAAGTCGCCTGCAACTGTTTAGATTCTCTAAAATTACAATATGCTGAAGATTTTTACAGATAATAATGTACTTTGTATTAACTTTAGTAGATAACAATTGTTTTCCATAATGTATTAATCTGGTAATTATTTTATTGATAAGCAGAGTCATTGTTTTGCGTGCCTGATTTAATTGACTTAAAGCCACAGATGACATCTTCAAATCTGGAATTGTATCATGGAAAATGTGAAACCCAGATATGGAAAATGGCATAAAAGAGAGAAAGGCAGCACATCCTTAAACTGAAAAAAAAAAAAAAAAGAATGAGAATTTGTAATGTATATGTTGATTGATTATGCTTTCTTGGGTTACATTTTTCTTGACCTTCTATTTGTGTTTGTGTTTGAAGTTGTTCACCTGTGCTTGGCTTTGGCAACTTTCAAAATAAAAGAGAGAAGAAACAAACCTGAATCTTGGTCATTGAGTGAATTCCAGTCCAATCTTCTGAATCAAGCTGCCTTTTCAAGTGGAGAAAGCTGCACATTCGGCCTAAAAGTACCAGGATATGAGTTTTGGTCCGTATCGCCCAGCCCTAGTTCACACAGACAGACAGTATGAGGAAAAAAATGTTGTTGTTTTTTAACATTAAAGCCTGTAAACACAAGTATGAACCTGAAAATGAGCATAGTATGTCCTTAAACAGTCCTTTCTAAAAACCTTATGAGGAGACCATTAAGTATAAAATGCTACAGGAGACATTTAGAATATTTACATTTGATGGAGTCTTGGATTTGTATATTTCACTGAGTGTAAACATCATATAGATTCAATGAAAAGTTCTCACAAACTCAAACAAGCTTTGTATGATACGCTCAGTGATTGATCTGTTTATAAAGCTACTTGAGGGGAAATAAAAAGAGGAAATTTAACGTTAAGGGGTTAATTATACAGTATGTGTTCCAGGTCAACCCTAACCAGGTGAACAGGGTGAGACTGTGACTTTAAGAGCTGTATGTTTTTAAACAGATAGTGATCTTAGTTCCTGATACTGTGGTCAGCACAGTTTTAGTTACTGCATCTATTTCACACACACAATGAGCGAGACCGTTTGGTGCAGCAGGCATCACAGCAGTTTGTCTACAGTTTAGTTACAGTGGAGTTAATAATGACAGCTCAGCCATATGTGTAAAGGGGTGAGACAGTATGGATGCATGGGGGCTGCTTTCTCTGCAGCCAGCGGTCCACATCACAGAGGAAGCACTGAGGGCCACAGCTGCTCGGTAAGGAAGTCGTAATAAATATAGATATTAGATACAGAGCAAGCATTTATGTCTTTGTACAAAATGGTGCTAAGCCGCAGAAAATGCTTTTGTTTTGCATGTATTGTTCTACAATTCCACCCTGTATTGGCTTAACTTCATGTTATTTCACTTCCTATTCCCCTGCAGCAGTGTGGGAGAATAAGAAGAACTAGACATGGTGTGTGTGTGTTTGCCCTCTTTGTCTATGAGCGTGTACCAGTTTGTGTAAGAGCGTGTTACGACAGATAGAGATGGCACACCAAAGAGAGCCATCTGCCACACAGTGAGGGCTCGGAGGGTCAGCGACCTCGCACTGCTGAGCGTCTGAGTCAGATAAACCCATGACCGCGTGCATCTCTCACTGACAGGAAGAGGACAGGAGTCAGACAGCGATGGGATCGAGGGGGGGTGTAATCAGTCAGTGCTGCCCGTGTGTGTCTCGGCTCGGTCATGTCTCGGACGTGACAGCTTGTTGTCTCGCTTTTCCTGTGGATTTTTCGATTTTTTTTTTTTGAGAGCTTCCAAAAAGTCAATTTTAGCTCCCAGTCGACTTGGACACAGCAGGTGAATGTCCAGCTTGTCTCCATATGGCATGGTGTTATTTTAAGAGGGCATAACAGAACTCATTACAAAGATGATTAATCTATGCATTGTTAATTGAAAAGAAGAGAATCTCATCGTTTTTTTATACATTTTTTTTTCTATTAGTGATTGTAAGAGCAGTTTCTTTCTGAAATGTTGAGGTTTGCTCTGAAGAAGAATGCAGAAAGCTGGTGTGATGAATCAAGCTTTTCTTCGTGCAGCACTGAGAGAAGTCTCTCAGCGTTCTCTCCCGACCAAAAGAAACTGTTACACTTATACAGAAAATCAGTCTCACATGACCAGAAGAGCCAGAGGTAGTTACAGGTGAAGTTGGAACTTAATGTAATTAACAAACAAGGATCAGACATTACAGGACAGTTAGGGCTGGGCGATGTGGACCAAAAGTTATATCCCGATATATTTACGCTGAATATCGATATAAGATATATATCCTGATATTTTTATCACAAAGTGAGAGCAAATGTTCAATCAAAGCCAAATATGACATGTCACAAGTAGTTTTATTGAAACCGTTTATTTCAGTTAACATAAATACTGTATAACAACAGGAGTACCTTTTTAAAAAAATCAAAGCTCCATAAAGTGCACATTTGAATAAAAAAAATATTAAATAAAAATAGCCTATGAAATAAAATAGGCCAATCTTTTTCTGAAATAAATATATTTATATGGGAAAAGAATAACAAACATTACAAAAGAACTAAATATGACAAACCCTAGTAAGGGCAGCATTTATATATAAAGACTGAACATTTTTTTAACTATATGGGTATATCTGATATGGTCAAAATCCATATCACATTTAAAAAACGTATCGATATATTTTTTATATCGATATATTTTTTATATCGATATATCGCCCAGCCCTAAGGACAGTGACAAAAGCTCCAAAGAAACAAAAGAAAGTGGATTTAAAACAGAGTCAGACAGTCAGATACTCCAAATTGTAACCCCCTGTAGATAAGTTGTCTGGTCATGTGTGTCTGAGAGCAGGATTTAATGATATGCTGTAAATGCTTAATGCTTTAAAATATTAAGAATATAATATTTTCCACATGATGATGTCATGAAAACTGATGCTTTAAGAACCTTTGATGCCAAAATTCAAAAAACATGACGTACACAGTACAGTACTACAAGTACCATTGATACGTGAGATGCAAGTCTGAATTACCACCAAACTTTGAACAGGACTTATGAGGGAAATCTGACATTCTGAAGTCAAAAAAGTCAACAGTGTCGTATACAACACTATGAGCATTAACGTTAACGTAACGTTAAATATTTCTGGAACGCTGCATGTGACAGAAACTAATCTTGGTCAAATCAAAGATGGCTATCAGGCCAGTAAAACCTCTCTGCATGGCATCACTGAGGCATCAAACTTTGTTGGAGCTCCCTGGTCTTGGTGTTGACCACTACATTTCTGCTATTGTGACATCCGTATGCTATTGCTGACTCAGTGTTTGTGTGAGGAAAGTTTGTTCATAACATATCTTATTATGAAGGCCTATCCTTTTTACAACTCATTTACATGTCAAGTTCTTTTAAGTAGAAAGCTGCTTGATGGGGAAGCTTCTGCTTTGATCCTTTATCTTAGTGTGGTCATTCTTTTAATTCACCTGCATGTAAATCATAGAAATAGTGCTGCACATTTCTGCAGGCATGTAATGTGTAATGCTTTTATTTGCACACACACACAAATAAAGACATACATGGTCTGATAGTCAATTTAACATGACCACAATCTATGGCAACAGCTTTGGGGACCCAGTAGCAGGAAGCAGAGTGGCTGTGAGCTCTCACACTTACAAAACCACCAGAATGTGTGTGTGTGTTTGTGTATTTTTGTGTGTGTGTTTCTGCACAAAGTGCATGACGCCTCGGTCTCTATCTGGCAATGAGCAGAACAGGAAGCAGCGAGGTGGGGCTCGGCCTGTGCTGTTCTCTCTTCCTCTCCTCTGCCTTGTTCACCCGCTCCTGGTTCTAGACTGGCTTTTTGATTCCAGGCGGGAAGGACATCCTGGATATTTAAGAAGGCAGGAATAGCGCTCGCCGTTGCCTGATTGGCGCTGCTGTCAGCGTGTGACAGAGGGTCAGTGGGGGGGCCGGGAGCGAAGCCAGAAGGAGGCCAAACATGGCCAGCGAGGACGTACTGGAGGATCTGCCAGGGGACCAACCAGTTGACTCCCCGGGGCCCACTGAGCACAGTGACGCAGAATCTTCGGTAGGCAACAACGGCCACAGCAGGCCTCAGCGTGGCCGCCTTTTTCTCTTTCTTTGCACCCATTTTACTATGGGCCCTTCTCTTTTCTCTTGGCTTCCTCGTTCACTTCCTGTAACAACATCTCCTATGTGACAGTGAATCACTTGTGAGTTTTCATTCCTGTCTGCTGTCGTGATTTGGCCCCGCTGGGAGAGCTGTCTTACACCTCGCTCCAGAGGTTCTTTGTTGTAAAACACCAGGGATAAAGTTGTATTGTGTTGAGCAGGAGTGCGTCACAGCACAAACTCTCCCTTCCTGTCGTTGGTGGTGTGTTACTGCCTCTGTTTTCTCTTCTGCCTTGAATGGCTGTGGCCCCTGCTGCTGCTTGCACTGACAACTTCTCAGGCCTGCAACATGAAGGAGAATAAATGCAGTTCATGCGCTGCAAAAAAGGGCTGTCTGAAAACAAGATAAAGATCTAGAAATAAGCATGTTGTATGCTTAAAATAAGAAATTAACTCTTGATTGGCCATGAACTGGCCCGAGCAGAGTGCACTGCAAATTATTTGTTTCTTACCAAGAAAAAAACAACTTTAGATTTAGAAGTGTTACATAATTGATCTTTTTTTAAGAGTTAAATTCTTAATTTAAGCGTTCAACATGCTTAATTCAAGAAATCTTGTCAAGTGAAATTATCTGTCCATGCAGCAAGATCATTTCCCTCAGATTTAGTGTTGTTATCTTGATTTTAGACACACCTTTTTTGCAATGTGCGTGTGTTTTCTGAGCATCTTCCAAACCAAAGTAACACATTTTTTCCAGTGTTATTAATCTTAGATTTACAGCCATGTTTGTGGAACATGCTCAGTTACTTCAATGTTGTGCAATGACATAACATTGCATTTAAAGCAACAGCATTTCAAATCCTGCAAGCCCTTGGCCTGTGCCATGTGGTTTGGTTGGCTGCTGTGCTCGGGCCGTGCCTGGCTGTTGTACTGTATTGTGTTGCAGATGGATTATGGCTTTAATGAGAGCAGAGCTGCAGCCCCAGCCTGCATGTAGCTGGATGGACACAGAGACCTAAGAAGTTGTAATCAGATCTGCTAAGCTGGATGGCTGGCCGCACAGTGCAGTGAAAGGCCCTGAGCACCCCGTCATTATACTCTGGCAGAGGGGAGGGGAGGGTCCTCACAGTGTGTGTGTGTGTGTGTGTTTGTGATCTGATGGGATCTAATGTTACAACATTAACTGACATGTTAAACCCTTTTTCAATAGGATTGTGAAGAATTTGTGTGGTTCTAAACATGGACACAATAACTGTTCCTTTTATAAAGGTCATGTTGTTCAGTTAGAGGTGATGACTCACCTCCAGTATTTTTAGACCTTTAGTGTAATGGTGTTAAGTTCGATAAAGTGTTCACATTATTTTGTCCCTTGGGCCTTATGTGAATATTAGGGCATATTTTTCATACTTCTTTTTTTTCGGGACAAATTGACCCTTTTCTTTTTTTTAAACAATTTTATTTATTAACATTTTTTCATACAGTTTACAGCATCAGTAACGGCAGTAGAACTTCAAATTCCACCCAAACCCACCCCCCTCCCAAATCAGGCCCCAAAGGCCAACTCTTGCCTTAAACCCTAATCATAATAATGAAAAATAAATAAATAAAATAATAATAACAATAAAAAGGATAATAATAACAGTAATAGTAAAGTAGATGATAGATAAATACAATACAGAAGTGAATAATAGAAAAATAAATTAAAACCATAAAGAAAAAAAGAAAAAAAAAATATATATATATATATACAAATTGACCCTTTTCAATGTTAAAAAATAAAAAAATAAATGAAAATAAATAGTTTTTTTTTTTTGTGATCAAATTTTTATTATTTTCTTCTCCTTTCAAACCACATACAGCCACATCCCACCCCACATCCAACTGTACAGCGTATCAAAAACCACTGTGGGCAGCATGTGAGAAGAACAACAAACAAGAATCTGAACTACCTTCCCCCCATACCTCCCTCACCCCTCTGGCTTACTCCCTCCCCCTCCCTTTGCTGGAGTCAGTATGAAAATAATATATGAAAATAAATAGTTAAAAGTATTTTTTAATCTAAAAAAATTAAATGTAAAACCAAATTTTAAAAAAATCAATGTCATGTAAAACCATTGTATTTTATATGTAGGTCTTTCCATGAAAAAAGTTTTAACATGCATTTTTTATGAAAAACGAGTGAGTTATCCTCATTGAACCATGATCTGTTAGAGGTAAAGAACACCATTGCACTAAATATTGATTGTAATGGTTAATAATGGAGTTATTAATGAAATATAAACAATGTTTTTGGGGAATTTTTAGTTTCTGACTCTTTTGGATAATTAAACATGCCCCGGGTCAAATTGAACCACAAACATTATTGTTGTTCCTGAGAAACGAACGTAACAGGAAGTTTAATACATTTGAGTATGGGATTTTAAAGTCCAAAACAATTGTTGTTGTTATCTTCATCAGGAAATATAGATTACTGCAGATATTGCACGTATTCTTTTTCATTTCTCAAAACAGTGTTGAACTGTTTGTGGATACAATTGTGGAAACGGTGGCTGCAGTCTGAGTGGACGTTTCTTTATCACAGCGGTTGATTGACATTTGAGGGCTGGTGTTGCTAGGAGACGACTGACTGCAGCACATAGTCGTCCTGTGTAACCTTTGAACTGTGAGTGTCAAAGTATACAGAAGTCACGGTTTGGTTTATACCCTAGTTAAGAAGGCATGGGTTAGTGTAGGTTTGGTACTGAAGAAAAACAACTACAGAAATGCATACAGATAGATTTATTTTCATTTATTTTGTAATGCAAGCGCCAAAATCCTCATGCTGAGGGACTGAAGAAGCATTTCAGATAACGGACATTTCAGATATTTCTGCATTACACTATGAAACACAGCCAGCAGGTCACAACAGGCTATAAAACTAAAAAGCATCTCTTGTGCTATGAAATTGAAAATGCTAAATAAAATTTACAGGAGTATTGTTTCAATTACACTCAACAGCCACTTTTTTATCAAGCGTGGTGCACCTAATAAAGTGGCCTGCTTCAAGGTTGGACGTGTTGTGAGTACCTTGTTTGTAATGAGAGGTTATTTGAGTTTCTGTTTAACCAGTCTGACCATTGTCCTCTGACCTCTGGCATCAACAAGGCATCAAGGCTCACTGGATATTTTTTCTTTTTGGGGCCATTCTCTGTAAATCCTAGAGATGGTTGTGTGTGAAAATCCCAGTAGATCAACAGTTTTTGAAATACTCAGACCAACAACTATGCCACGTTCAAAGTCCCTTAAATCACCTTTCTTCTTCATTCTGATGCTCACTTTGAACTTCAGCAGCTTGTCTTCACCATGTCTACATGCCTGAATGTATTGAACTGCTGCCATGTGATTGGCTGATTAGATATTTAAGAGCAGTTAAACAGGTGTACCTAATAATGTGGCCGGTGAGTGTAGGGCTGGGCGATATGGACAGAAAGTCATATCCCAATATATTTAGGCTGAATATCGATATACGATATATATCCTGATATTTTTGTCGCTTAGTGAGAGCAAATGTTCAGTCAAAGTCAAATATGACATGTCACAAGTAGTTTTATTGAAACCGTTTATTTAAGTGAACATAAATACTGTATAAAAACAGGAGTACCTTTTTTAAAAAAAAATCAAAGCTGCATAAAATGCACATTTAAATAAAAAAATCCTAAATAAATAAAGCCCATGAAATAAAATAGGCCAATCTTTTTCTGAAGTAAATATAAATTAATAAATATATTATGAGAAAAGAATAACGAACATTATAAAAGAACTAAATATGACAAACCCTAGTAAGGGCAGCATTTATATATGAAGAAAGAAACACAATTGAACTATATTGATACATGTTATATGGGCTAATTCCATATCACATTTAAAAATATATCGATATATTTTTTTATATCGATATATCGCCCAGCCCTAGATGAGTGTATGACTTGGATCGAAATCAAGGGCAAAAAACACTTGATCTGAATATCCCAAAACCCAACAACTTTTTTTGAGTGGAGACATGACAATCTGGATGAAAAACTGATTTTCTCCTGATGAAAAAGACACTGCATGTATGTGTGACTGTCTTAACGTTACATGTTTCTACACATGCACTCTGTGTATGTTTACTTGTGACCCATGCAGAAGCAGACAAGATGCTGATTGATTTTAGTCTGTATTATTGCTGTTCTAAGCTGCTCTAATCTGGTTAGTGTTGATCAGCAGGAGAGCTGATGTGAGCACTCAGCTCTTTACACACTTTAAACGCTCGTTCTCCTTTGATGCTGCTTCACCGTCTCGGCTCACTCAGTCGCTGTTTTTCTCTCCTTTCATCCCATGGTGCTCCACTTTGTCAGAACTGTGCAGGGTGACCGCTACCAGCTTTGTTTGTCGTAACCTCGCCTCAGCAGCTCTCAGGTGGAGATATCACCTTTTGATCTGTTTCGCTTTCAACTCAAATTGGAAAATCCCACCATACACAGTGGGCTAAATATAGTTGAAGTTTCTTTTTCACATTTGTAGTATTTTTTTCAGATGTCACAACACCTCCTCCACCTCATTCTCCCTTAATGGTCTTACCCTCCTCCTTTTCTCCTTGTTCAGAGCGATCCGGGCGGGCTGTCGGTGCTCCAGCAGCTCGGTCTGGACCAGAACTCGGACTTCTCAGACTCCAGCGTGCAGCAGCGTCTGGACGAGCACCGCGAGAGGATCCGCAGGGAGATCCGCAAGGAGCTGAAGATCAAGGAGGGTGCTGAGAATCTGCGCAGGGCCACCACAGACAAGAGGAATGCCCAGCAGGTGGACTCGCAGATCCGCAGCTCCAAACGCAAGCTGGAGTCCCTCCACGCTCAGCTGCAGGAGCTGGACGCACACATTGTGGTCAAGGGCCCCGATGACAACAAAGGTACAGTGTCCAACATGGAAAAGTGGTTTATGAGCTGCTGGGGGATGTGCTATTGGGTTGTCCTTTTTGAAACAGTTACTTTACAGAACTTACTTCTCAGGATTCATCATATGAGGACTGTGGAGGTCTGAGCCTTTTTAAGGGAGTAGAACCAAGCAACCAACGTTACCATCTGTGGAGCCACTAGCAGAGCTAAAAATACCACTCACATTATCCCCATCACTACTTGTCTTTCACATGTGATTAGATGCTTCTCAACGCAACAGCAACAATTCTGCCTTACAAAGTCTAACTGCAGTAACTACATACTTTGGTCAAAATTGAGTAATAACTAAAAATGAACTCCTCTATGTCTGTTTTAGATTGTGACAAAGCTTTATTTCAGATACATAATAATGTCAAAATTGCAGTAGCTTCAAAATCCAACTCAAAACTAAAGCTAAACTTTGAAGAAATACAAGGCTACACTGTATCACATTGTGTCATTGTGTTGAAAAGTGAAGACAAGAATAATAGAAATTGTAAGTTTATTTGATAGGGAAATTATTATCTAGATAATGATGAAGTAAAAAAAGTGAGATAAAATTATACTAAGACTAAAAATTAACGTTACTTTATAACATTAAGTCTAAAACACACAAATCTTTGAAAATAGTTACTTAACACTTTTAAAATGTCATTGTAGTTACTGCACTCTGTTTGTGTATTACTATTAGAACCTTTTACAGCAAAACCAGAGTGCAGTAACTACATTTTTGGGGTCAAAGGTCAATAAATCATGATTTTTGAGCATAAAAATTACATCGACAATTCATGTAGAAATAAGTGTCATATCACTTATCTACCTATAACCCATTTGGCTGGCCAGTTAAAAAACGTTAAAAAAAACTTTAGAGCAGTTTTTCTCAGTTTTACCCTTTGCGTAGTTACTGCAGTTAGACTATGTAGGGCAGAATTGATGTTCAAAACTTTACATACTTGTAACTGAACCACCTGAGAAAATAACACAACAAAAAAAGAGAGATGTTTATTGTGACAGGTTATCCTTTTCAAGCATCTGATTTTCATAGCATAATGGCATAAACTGAAACCAGCAGCTCCTTTAAAGTAGAGTTTGACTGATAGGGGATTTTAAAGGCCGATATAATAAATGATTTGGAGCAGGAGTGAGCTGATAGGCAATTAATCAGCAGATACCACTAAAAACTTAAAAGAAAAGGTGATGCAACAAAGAAATAAACATCCCAATAACTCTTTTGGAACATGTTGCAGGCATCGAAATCAGAATGACTGTATGTTTACACAAAAAAACAGTCAGAATAAAAAAATGTTTCAGTTTCAACATTAAATAAGCTTTGTACACTTTTCAATTCAATGTATGTCACAAAGCATCATCTTAAGCTACAGAGCCTCTTAGGGGACATGAAGGGAAAATAATAAAGGTTAATCGAAATAAACTTTTGTGAGATCTTGCAAAGTCAATTGCCCAGACTGGTCCATACAGTCCTGAGGAAGACTCGCTACAGAGTTAGCCACATTAACAGAACTTTACACCAGAGGTGGGGGATACTGGTGAAACTTGAAGATCTAAAGAATCTATAGGCCATCCATGTGCGTCAGGATATCGTGTTGGGAAGTTGTCAAAATTATGCTGCAAAGTTAGGCTTTTTTTATGTTTCATGGTGATTTTCAAAGCGTCATGTGACCTCTGGCATTATCTCAATGAAAATGGGCTCTCTGGGTTCCCACAAGTCCACAAATGAGATGAAAAGTGAGAATTTTCTGAAAAAACAACTCTTGATTGAATTTAATTTTGTGGACACAAAATGCAGATAAACAGTTAAATCACAATATATTGTATCTCAATACTCACCATGTCACAAAATGCTTAAAATCGCAATAATATCATATCCTGACTCAAGTATCGGGATAAAATCGTTTCGTGGGGCCTCTGCTGATTCACACCTCTACTTAAAACTGGCAGCCAGAAAAAACATCTATGATCCATTTTCAGTTTCATGATTGAGACGAAGAATATGATCTCACATGGTGGCAGTTTTAAAATGAACCATAGTGGGGCTTTCCCAGTGGCACACCTGCTTACCATAGAGGCATTGTCCTTGTAATCGGGCGGCCTAGGTTCGAATCCGACTCAGAGCTCTTTCCCGCATTTCTTCCCCTCTGTCTCCCCCTTCACTCTGTCTCTATCAATTAAAAAAGGCCAAAAAATATCTTTTAAAAAAAAAAACAGAACCGTGGTGAAAGTTGGCCCAACTATATTCTGTTATGATCACGAGTTAAATAAGCACACAGCATTAGCTAGCATTTATGTAACTAGCACACTAGCGGTTGGTTTTCCAGGATGGTTTCCTGGTCTCACACAGAGTTGCAGTAGAGAGAAGCTTATTGGGGACCATACTTATAGAGCAGAAAACATGACGTTTTTTTGCAGCGGCCTTTTTAAAATGAGCTGCGGTGAAAGTGACTATTCTGTGAAGGCTAATACATATTTCACAAGAACAGAATGACGTCATTCGGTTCCTGCAGCCCTGGTGGAGAGAACAAATTTCTTTATTCTTGCGGAGCATGTTTTAGCTTTTACGATCAACGAGGTGAAGCATATGGCATTAGCTAGTTAGCATGCTAGCACATTAGCTAACTTTAGTTGAACAGTGTTCTACTTCCACTTGAAGTTAGTTTCTTTACTTTTCACATTTCGCTGTGACACATTATTCATAGTATCATGTTAGATTTGTTTTTGATTATTTAGATAATCACCTCAGTGTCTTAGATAACCCTTAGCGACTGTTAGCTAGTCTCTCTGTATAGCGGGTCAATTGCCCAGACCTTTTGCGAGAGTTTCTCTGGATAAACCTTCATTTTTTCTTTTCCCCATGTCCCCTTAGTAATTAGCAGATGATCATACTCTGTTTTTTAATGTTTTAGACAGTGTCCCAACTCTTTTTGGAATGGGGGTTGTATTTTTCAGAAATAAAGCTGTCTTATCTAAACTTCTCTCAGGTACACATTACTTTGACTTTGCATATGGAGCATCAATGCAAATCAGTGATGTCCATCTTGTTTGACTGGTGGAGGCTGTGGCCATCAGCCACTATTGGAGCCTGACAGTGGTCATTTGTAAAAGGTCTTCTTAATCAACCAAATCAATTTATTGGTTGATCTATCAGAAAAGGAACCTATTTTATGCTTTGGCAGAAGAGTCCTAGTTTACTGGTTAAAACATGTAAAAGTACTGGTCTTTAACTTTATGGTCTACCAGAAGACAATGATAATGTTTAAAAAAAATACACCAACTAGGGATGGGCGGAAGAAACCTGCCAACTCGAACATCTATAACGTTAACTATCAATTAATCAATTAATCGCTATGTTTTTACACATAGTTTAAAAACATGCAGACATTGACAAAATAAAATATATATATATATATATATATATATATACAGTACTATGCAAAAGCCTGTTTTGATAACGGATGCTTTTATTTTGAAAGGACAAAAAAAAACTTCCTGCCGATCATAAAACTAACTCAAGTGAGGTGATACTGTAAAAATAACGTCAAGGAGTTCAATGTTTTATGTTTTATCCCCTGAAGAGGCATTAGGTTAGTTTTCACAGTAATCTTCATATTTAAATGTGTTTTGTGTTTAAATAAGTTTTGGATCAAATTAAACTCAGTAATTCATGCTAGAAAGGTTTGATACAGTAAGCTAGATTGGCTCAAATTAATACTCTTGTATTTCTGTGTGTTTTATAATTGTTATTGCAACGTTCAGTTTGCAAACTGCAGCTTTATCCAACTTAATTCTCAGCTTATTGGCTTATTCATGTACGGCCGCAGAACTGAACGCTTGGCCTTGTTTCAGTTCAGTGAGTTCTGATACGCAGTCAGAGATACAATTAAAATAAAAAAATACACAGGTTGATTAAAAAATTCCACGTGGTTGACCAAATTCTTAACAACCATTAATGGATCATTGATAACTGATTCCCATCCCTAACACCAACAGTAACCTGATCTCTTACCATCCAACCTCTCCTCTTGCACAGATACCCCAAAGTCTCCGGGCTCGCTCAATCGAACGTCGGCCACCCAGCAGCGCATCGCCGCTTTGGAACGACAGCTGAACATCGAGCTGAAGGTCAAACAGGGAGCAGAGAACATGATTCCAATCTATGTCAATGGAGGTACCAAGGTATTCAACAGCCATAACTCTTACTCACTGTCTCTACTGAACCATCCACTTATATTTAGCCTATGCTCCTTTACTCTGTCCCTGATCTCCGCCTGTGTTTTCTGTCCGTCCACAGGACAAGAAGCTTCTCCAGACGGCTCAGCAGATGCTGCAGGACAGCAAGACAAAGATCGACATCATCCGCATGCAGATCAGAAAGGCCATGCAGGCCACGGAGCAGTCTGAGGACAACCAAAGTACCTATCATGCTTTTTGTTTTTATCCTCACTCTCATCTTTCAATGCCTCTTTCATCCCACCTGTCACTCTTATAAAGCTTATAAATACTGCATATTTCATGATGCCGGTGGTAATGGATCAATTCTAGCTTCAGAACTTCACAGTGTTCAGTGTTCCAGTCAAAACACACACACACATAGTCCATTACAGCCCTCGCTCTCCCAGGTTAGAGGCGTATTGATGTTCCTGCATCCCCTTGATGTTGCCCAACAACTAAAAGCCATGCCTCATTTAACAGAGGTTAGAGACGAGGCAGGACAGATGCAGGGAGCCAGGAAGGGAGCGAGACTGAAAGGACTGAGTCAGAGATGACGACAGAGTGAAGCGGAGGGCAGGAAGGAGTTGGAGATGAAAGAGAGAATAAGCACGGAGGGAAAACAGAGCTGGGAGCAGCAGAAAGAGCAACATTGATCCTGGAGAGGACGAGCTGACTGATTGAGTCACAAGCATTTAATGGGAATCTGTTTTTTCTCCTTTATTTTTCTCAGCATGATCTCTGCTGCTAATATTAATATTTATATATTAACAAGGGATTACATGACTACTTGTACAGCCCTGATTCAAAAAAGCTGGGACATTGTCCAAAACATATGTGATCAAATAAAACAGTATGTCATTTGTAACATATATTCAATTGAGAACTTTGATGCATTCTGTTTTTATTTAGGTTTTAAACATTGTCCCAACTTCTTTGCAATCAGGCTTGTATGTTAATGGTGTAGCTCAAAGTGACAAACCCACAGAGAACCCGACTGTATTTCCCCTCAGTGGAGCTTCATCATCACCTCACTCAGCACATTTACATGACACTTTGAAAAAAACAAATTATTGCCTTAATCTGACTATAACTGGACAACTGAAGTGCATGTAAACGTGTTAGTCCGACTAATGTGGCAGTTCTCCAACTCCGATTAGGACACCCAGATAATGTGATGACAATGTATGACAAGACAACGCATGCTCCACCCCCCAACCCCCCGCGCTGACGTATGGCCACAAAACAAAAACATCCAAGAAAGCCTGTCCTAGTAGCCTGTCTCAGTAGCAGGTAACTGAAGACAGGCTACTGTTGTAGCCATCCAACAGCAACCAACGTTCTTGTGTGCCCCTCAAAATCACCGTCCATCTTGTTCGAAAATGCCGGTTTCCAGCCTTTCTCTACTTTACTTCCACGTTTATTATGACGTAATAGGTCAACTGGAAAGGGGGCCGTATTAACCTGCTGAAACGACGCATATCGCCACCTAGTGTTGAGGAGGAGGACACGTTCCCATCAGTTATTCGATTTTCTCAGTTGCATGTAAACTGGAACAAGGACAGAAGTCCTATTAGACGCCGAAATCGATTCGAAAATTTTTTTTATTATACTGTTATACTGTAAACTTATAATTTCTGTTATTTTTATGTTTCAATTAGTATATATATCCAAAGCAGACTGTACTAAATGCAATTACTGCTTGGTTTTGAGTTGAATTTTGTGGTTTTTAGATAATTATTTCTCTGAAATAAAGCAAAATTGAAATCTAAAACTTTGTCACAAGATAAAACAGACATCAAGGAGTTCATTTTTAGTTATAACTCAATTTTGACCAAAAATGTAGTTACTGCAGTTAGGCTTTGTAGGGCAGTATTGACATCTGTTGCGGAAAAACCTTACAGTTGCCAAATCTGATTTAGTATTAATTCTCTCTCCATGCCAGTGGTTAGGGTCAACATACATCATCTGTGCATGTTGCCATAAATCCTGTTGTTTATTTGGTGTTAATTAAACTTGGCTCTGTGTCCCAGGTAAGGCAGACATGTGTGGGGTAGAGCTGCGTGTGGAGGAGCTGTGGCATCACTACCGCGTGGAGCACGCCATGGCCGAGGGAGCCAAGAACATCCTGCGACTGCTCGGGGCAGGAAAGGTCCAAGACAAGAAGGCCATGGCTGAGGTCAGAGGTTTAAAAAAACAAAACACGTGTATTAGTTAAATCCACTGCAGTTATGTTCTGATGAATGCTTGTAAATGTTGATACACACTAAGGCTGGGCAATATGGACCAAAAGTCATATCCCAATTTAGGCTGAATATCGATATACGATATACATTTTTATCGCAAAGTGAGAGCAAATGTTCAGTCAAAGCCAAATATGACATGTCACAAGTAGTTTTATTGAAACCATTTATTTAAGTGAACATAAACAGGAGTACCTTTTTTTTAAATCAAAGCTCCATAAAGAGCACATTTAAATAAGAAAATATATTAAACAAAAGCCGCAGCTTGCCTAGAGCAAGGATAACAGTGCAAATTTGAACTATATGGATGTATGCGATATGGTCTAATTCCATATCACATTTAAAAATGTATCGATTTATCTTTTATATCGATATATCGCCCAGCCCTAGTACACACCACAGCGTTGGAAAAATTATTCAGATGTCTAACTTAAGTAAATACTGTACTAGTACTACTACACTGTGAAATTACTCCACTACAGTAAAAGTCCTGCATTCAAAAATGACTAAAGTAAAAGTACAAAAGTATCAGCATCAAAATGTACTTAAAGTATCAAAAGTAAAAGTACTCGTTATGCAGAATGAACCCACTCAGATTGTTTTATATATTCTTAATATATTATTATATTATTTGTATTGATGCTTTTATGTAAGCGGCATTTTAATTTCCTCAAGTTAGGGATTCTTTTTAACTACTTAATATACTGTTATGAGGTTAAATAAAATAAAATAAAAATCACTTTAAATTGATCATGTTTTTCCATGTAAAATCTTTTTAAACCTGAAAAGTAACTAAAGCTGTCAGCTAAATGTGGAGTTAAAGTACAATATTTGTCTCTTAATGTAGTTAAAAAGAAATACGAAGGTACAAGTACCTCAAAATTGTACTTAAGTACAGTACTTGTGTACAGCACTGCACACACATATTGTCTTCATTCATTTCACATGTGTTTATATTATTAAATGTTTGTAATGATTCCACAATTTCATCTATTTGTTCAGTTTTACTAAAACATAAACTCATATTTATATCTATGTATGACTTATACCCTCATATACAGTATATTGATTATAAGATAATAGTTTGAAATTTTAAGGAAATTTCAGTTTTCCCTCAGTTTCTTCCCTAAAGTTAGATGTAAAGAGACTGATACCACTGTTTTTGTGCAGGAAATATAAAGCTACTGCCAGGCCGGATTCAATAATGTGCTAATCCTTTGTGACATATATTCAGCTGAAAACTGTACAAAGTTATATATTTTTATGTTCAAACTGATTAGCTACTGTTTTTGTAAAATTACACTCTGAATTATGAATTTGAGTCATTCTGTTCTACAACTTTTTTGCAATTGGGGTTATAAAAGAGATAAATTCTTTTCCCATACCATTTCCCCCAAAATAGCATATACATAATCGCATACCATGCCTCAGTCATCTTATTTTGAACTATGCTATGTGATATTCTTAGTTTTTGTTGCATATTATCAACATTTATATGCATGCGTATTTTCCTTTGAATGCTGCTGCAGCAACCTGATGTCCCCACTAAGATCAATACATATTTTTATGTAAACATGGAAAGAAAAAAAAGAAAAAATCTTTTGTGATGTCTGCAGGCTCAGTGTGGTCTGAGCGAGTCGTCCCAGCGTCTGGACCTGATCAGATGTTCTCTGGAGCAGAGGTTGCAGGACCTCCCCGAGGACCATCCCAAGGCCTGCCTCATCAAGGAGGAGCTGGTGCTGGCCTCCTCCTCTGCTTTCAGCTCTCGCCACAGCACCCCCTATGTCCATAACCAGTACAGCACCCTGAGCAAACCATCACCACTCACAGGTAGAAACTGTTCTATGGGAAGCGGCAGTAGAGGATTTTCTTACCTGCAGAGCTTGCTGTTTTCATCAAAGGGGTTTTTCTTCCTTCAGGTACTCTTCAGGTGCATCTTCTGGGCTGTGTGGGGCTGCTGGAGGTCATCCCAGGGCGGAACAGAGGGACCCCCGTGGTCCTTCCCTCTTACTCTCAGGCAGATGGACGCTCCTCATTCAAACTGAGCGGCCTGTACAGCCGCAGCACCAGCAGCATGAGCCTCAAGATCCCCGGCAAGACTGACGAGCTCTCCTGTAAGAGTTAATTTCTTATATTTTTTACATGCTTCTTTGAATATGTAATATAATGTGGACCTATCTATTACCACACTATTTTGTGTGTGTGTGTGGGGGGGGGGGGGGGCATTGTGGGGACATAGATGTGTTTACACAGTCACATTGTGGGGACTCGCCTTCCTTATGGGGACAAAATGCAACTTTGCTTAACTAAAGTAGAAGTTATAATTGTGTGTGTGTGTGTGTGTGTGTGTGTTGCAGCGGAGGTGAGTGCAGTGCTGAAGCTGGAGAACACAGTGGTGGGTCAGACAGGTTGGAAGACCGTCGGGGAGCAGGCCTGGGACCAGAGCTTCACTGTGGAGCTGGAGAGAGTAAGACACAGCACACTCTTAGGGGCAAATTCACAAAGAAAGGACAGCGGCCGCTGATGGCACTATGAGTCGTGCATGGCTTGCAGCCGCTACCTGCCCCATCAGAAGGTCTGATTCACAAAAGATATCGCATTAATTACATGACAGCGCAAACACAAACATAAAGTTTTAAAGCTGAGCATGATTGAAATTATCCAAGTGTCAGAGTATAAATGCGCTAGCAGGGTGAAGCCCTAAATTATTTCCAGTCTGAAGCTACGTTTACATGGTCTGAACAGAAGACGCAAAAGTGGCGTCGCGTCTTCACTTTTTATTCCGCGTTTAGACGAGCGTTTTCAGGAGGAAATCTGCTGCATACGGATTGGATTGTATGCGTGCCAGGCGGCATCACTTAAAGTGATAAGAGCATCTTTGGGCATGTGGAAGTTTTCACGCCACGCATTTTCATCAGCTACTCCTTCCACAAAGTTCTCCACCATCCACTAGATCTCCCAGGTCTCGTTCACAGCCGTCTGGCTCGCCTCCGACCAATCGGTGCATCCAAAATGTGATAGAGGTAATTCCAGATCCTTCTCTGTTCACTAATACTATCTGTACATATCCTGTACATTTGGAGGAAAGACTCCTGTAAGTTTATTAGAGCTGCCAGAGCAGCTTGAAGGTCTGACGCAAGGAAATAATCCCACATGTTTGTTTATTTCCCTGTACTGGAGCATGTATGTGACGTAAATGCGTACGTGACGTGAGCAGATCTGAGCAGAGTTTTGTGTCTTGGCAGTGTAGACGGACACGCTACGGCGGAGTGGATTACAGTTTTCCACTCTGGAGGGTGGTTTCAGATTTTTGCGTTTTTAAGCCCCAAAAACGATGTCACCGTCTAAACGAAAGGCACTTCAGATAAAATATTTTGTCGTTTTTACCTGCAAGCGTCCTACCACACACACACACACACACACACCAACACTGCCGGTAGACTGTGAGCTGAAACTACAGAGCAGCCAGAGTCAGAACATGCTGCAGAAAAACGTTGAAGAAGCAGAATGGAGCATTTTAGTCTCAAAGTAGAGGTGGGCTAGTCTGGCTATGTAAACATTAATTTCTGTCACTCTACATACGTCATCTGGTATAACTGATACGATTGGCTAAGAGCTACATACAGACGCTTTTGATAGACATTCGTAGCGCCCAAGAAATGGCTCTGGAGGATTGTAAACCACGCCTCCTCTACGGAAAAATGAATGGCTGGTTTCCAGACTAATAATAATAATAATTCATTTTATTTAATAGGGCGCCTTTCAAGGCACTCAAGGTCGCCTTACAACATGGAAAAAAAACAAAAAACAATGCAGAACATCATACACATCATACAAGATCATTTGTGATTAGTCTGGCGTTAGCCAGGCTAGCAATTCTCATTTTGCTCCACATGTATGCATTTTACCTCATTTAAATATGTGAAATTAGAACTGGAACACTGAGATGCAATTTGCTTGGCAGCTTAGTTAGAGGTGCAATTCACCCTTTGCGGATGCTTTAAAAAATTTGTTTTTGCCTTATTTGCTGTTTAGCGGCCACAAAATCCGCAGTCCTTTTGTGTATTTGCCCCTCAGCCTGTTACAGTGGGATTGGGACATAAACTTGGTGCTGGACCAGTGATCAAACCATCATGTTATATCCCTGGTGTTTTTGTGTTGTTAGTCCAGGGAGATGGAGATTGCAGTGTACTGGAGAGATTACCGCTCGCTGTGTGCTCTGAAGTATCTGAAGCTGGAAGAGTTCCTGGACAACCAAAGACACCGAGTCCAGCTGGAACTGGAGCCACAGGGGCTGCTGCTGGCTGAGGTACAGGAGACACAAACACAGGACATACACCCAACATTAGCTGCTAATGAGTTGTATAAACGGAAATGGAAAGTGCATGTAAGTAGATGTGTAATGGTTCTGAAACGAAGACCAGAAAGTGTGACAGAATGTGATCTTGTGTCGCGGTTCCATCTTCTTTCTTTCATTCTCACCATCTGCTGCAGCTGCCACAGGCGTAGCAAATATCGATCCCTATTCCATCATTGATAAACTACATTGATATTGAAATCTCCCCCTGGGATTGATCATGTCTGTCTGTCTCTTAATTTTACACAGAGAAAAGAAAGTGCAAGCAATTATCAGTGATGTGTGGACTGGTTCTCTTTATTTTGTTCATTTATAAATTGAATACACCTCAGGGTTCCTCAGTATTCTTGTAGTTAATTTAGTAAAAGCCAGAAGTTTTATTCCTGATTGTCATTTTCAACTGCCACCAAAGAAAACCCTAAAGTATTACCCAAAATGAAAAAATCAAGTTCTGCACTGAACCTTGCATTTGGAGAATTATTACACCCCAGGTAATAAGCATTAGCCTGTATCTGCATGAGAAACAGTTACACACAGAGGTACAACTAAGAGTCAGTAGGCCTCTTTTTGACCTCAAACATACACTCAGGCCTCATCCACATGCACAGATTGTTGAGAGCATAGCTTCACTTAAACCTGAACTTTTGTTAAACTCAGTGTTAACATATAGACAGGGAAACATAGTGCAGGTTTTACTGTGACTAACAGGGCTTCTACATGTTTAAACACAAATGTCGTGCTAATCTTCCAGAACATTGAGGAAATGTGGCATCACAGTGTGTTACAGAGGTCACTGCTACATAATCACAGACCCCGCCTGCCATGCTCTTTAATTGAGTAAGCCTTACTTTAGATGAAGTTTTTTGTTTTACCGTATTGTTTCTGTTTTAGGTGACTTTCTTCAATCCAGTAATAGAGCGAGGCCGAAGACTGCAGAGACAGAAGAAAGTCTTCTCCAAGCAGCATGGTATGTTTAAAGTG
Organism: Centropristis striata; assembly: GCF_030273125.1. Taxonomy (NCBI): domain Eukaryota; kingdom Metazoa; phylum Chordata; class Actinopteri; order Perciformes; family Serranidae; genus Centropristis; species Centropristis striata. The sequence goes on along the minus strand of NC_081529.1, from coordinate 9,966,439 downwards.
GACACACATACAGTTTACTCATAAAGAAAAAACAACTCAAAAAAGATCATTCACTGTTCCTGCTGGTCCGGACAGACTCCTACATTTCCCATAATACAATTACAACATGCTTCCTGAACGCCTGTCTGTCAAACACGACTCCTCCAGTTTGTGATGCAGGCTTTTTGTGTCAAATCTATAGTCTCCAAGCTCAGTAACCCTGATGACATCACTGTGACATCATGTGTAAAATCGATCACATAGAGGTGGATGCTTTACGCGGCATCTGCTCGTGGGAAAGGACATCTAGTCAGTCAATAAAAGAAACACATAATGTAGCTGTAGCTCCGGTGTAGAGCTTTTAGCACTTCAGTGCAACCCAAATTACTCCTGAAAATCAGCTGAAAAGCCCTGAAAATCAATATTTTGTATAAAATTTTAGTGTAATACAGATCATTTATTCCCAACCTCGAGGTCACTAAAACTACAGAACTATTTTATCTCACTTTTTATTCTGATTCTGAGTTGTTTTCCAGCCTGCTGGACCTCCGATAATTGATTCCATCCTGCCAGTGTGGCGCCTGCCTTGTTTAAAGTAGTCACAAAAAGCTGGGGGTGAGATGTGCAGCTGCAGATAAAGTGTTAATGGCTTGTGGTATTTTCTGCAACTGGGATTATAAAAGTACAGGAAATGCAACAGCTCAGCTATTTCACCTCATTAAATGGACAGGAGACCATTCTTTATTAGATGCTGAACATTATTTCCTCTTCTAAATTCAGCCAGTAATGATAAGTATAGTGCCGACTCTAAAAATGTTGGGGACTTTATGAAAACAGAATAAAAACAGAATGCACTGATTTGCAAATCCTTTGCAGCCTATATTCAATTAAATACAGTAAAAATAGAAGATATTCAATATTCAAACTGGGAACCACCCTAACCCAGAACACGATGGAGGGATTAAATCTCTCGCCTGGCCTGGGAACGCATTGGGGTCCCCCAGGAGGAGCTGGACGTTGTGGCTGGGGAGACGAAAAGAACGTTTATCCTGCTGCCCCTGCGACCCGGCCCCGGATAATGGATAGATGAAAACTGGGAAACCTTTTTTGGAAATGTGTACACTTTTTTTTTTAATTTGATGCATTGCGGGGGTTTTTTAACATTATTTAACAGTCTAATAATACTAATGATGCCTATAATCAGTTATTTCTTTGTGAGCTCCTTGTGACATTAGAGAACATAAATACACACATTGTTAATGTGCTGCTTCATTTCTGTTAGTCAGCAGAATTTGATTTAATTGATGCAAGATGAAAACCAGCAAAATACTCCAATCAACAAGTTACGTGTATCTTTATTCCGACCCCTCTTGGTTTGTGTGAACAGATACAGGAGCAGAGCTACAGGTGTGTAAGTTTTACCCTTCATTCATCCACTCTGTGTTTCAGGGAAAGCTTTCCTGCGGGCCCGGCAGATGAATGTGGACATCGCGACCTGGGTCCGTCTGCTGAGGAACGCCATCCCCAGTGGAAGCAACACACCGGCCTACACACCCAGCTTCACAAGCAACACACTCACACACAGCACAGGGTATGTGAACTCTCTATATTCTCTAAGCTGGTAGGTTGAGCTCGTCTGAAGCTCTGAAGCACATGAGCTCAAGTTTGGTGCTAAAAGTTGTTATCTTCTAATGCCTCTTTTTTTAAAGCCATTTCCTTTCTAAATGATGAAAATGTATCTGCACTTTTTGATCTGTACCATTACTTTTTGGCATTTGAGGTGTCATTCATTCATTTTTGTTATTAAATCAATTAACCTCAATACAAAGCTCACAAATGATGTGGTATCTACATTAAAATTGAGTTACCTCAAGCTTTTAAAACATCAACACCTGGACAAAGTGCTCATACAATAGAGTTTATTGTTCATGGAGAATTAATTTCACACATTAACACTGTGGAGGAGGACCACTACTGTTTCAGCAACGGGCTTTAATTTGTTTGTGTGTGTGTGTGTGTGTGTGTGTCCGTGTTTCTGTGTGTGTGTGTGTCCGTGTTTCTGTGTGTGTGTGTGTGTGTGTGTGTGTGTGTGTGTGTGTGTGTGTGTGTGTTTCTATGTCTTTCTTTGTGTGTCTGTGTGTGTTTGTCTGTGTGTCTGTGTGTTTATGTGTGTCTTTGTGTGTCTGTGTGTGTCTTTCTGTGCGTGTCTGTGTGTTAATGTGTGTTTTTCTGTGTATGTGTGTCTGTTTGTTTGTCTGTGTGGTTCCGTGTCTGCGTGTGTGTGTGAGTGTGTGTTTCTGTGTGTGTGTGTGTGTGACATTCTGTGCGCGTCTGTCTGTGTGTGTGTGTGTGTTTTTCTGTGTGTTTCTGTGTATGTGTGTCTGTGTGTTTCTATGTGTATGTGTGTGTGTGTGTGTGTGTGTGTCTGTGTGTGACTTTCTGTGCGTATCTGTTTGTGCGTGTGTGTGTGCGTGCGCGACTGTGTCTTGTTTTTGCACTCGCGTGTGTGTGTGTGTGTGTGTGTGTGTGTGTGTGTGTGTGTGCATGTGTGTGTGTGTGTGTGCGTGTGTGTGTTTGTGTGTGTGTGTGTGTGTGTGTGTGCGTGTGTCTGCAGAGAGATCTCGGTGGAGAAGCTGAATCTGGGCAGCGACTCTCCTCCCAAAGCTGAAACCAGAAGAGACGTGGTTGACGCTCCGGCTCCTTTGGTGAGTGAGAGGAGGAAGCAGACAGAAGGTTTCAGACGGGGTGAAGATGGCCATCTTTACACTATCATGTTACTGTTTAGCTCACTTCCTACCTGCAGCCTTTGGCTGGGGAACAGTGCTCCAGTCATCGGCCACTGCACTGTGTCTGCAGTGAAATTTAAGACAGCCATAGCAGGGGGAGGAGGAATAATTAGAGGAATGGAGAACTAAGAACTCAGGGAGACAGCTTTAATGAGACATAATTGGATAGAGGGGAGCTTTAATTTGATCAAGGCCAAATCCGTGTTAGTTTCCCAGTGTGAAGAACACAAACTGCAGAGGGAGATAATGTGGGAGCGATGACTGGAGAGGAAAGACTGTAGAGAGAAAGAGGAGGGGAGGGGAAATCTTAAAAAAAGGAACAAAGGAAGTTTAACTGGAGGATAAAAGAAAATAAACAAAAAGTTTGGCCAAGAAACCTTATTTTTTAGCCTTATAATTAAGATGAAACAGCCTACTAAGTCTAAATTAGCCTACCAACATTACTAATAGGTCATAATGAGCATTTATCAATATGATTTTATCAGAATGACCAAGGTGAGGACCCAAGTGCAAATTTGGAATCGAAAACTAGTCTAGCTAGATCAGGGGTGGGCAACCTGCTGCTCCGGAGCCACATGTGGCTCTTAAGGCCATCTGCAGTGGCTCCCTTTGGCTGTGACAACAAAATGGGGGACATGAACAGTTATTTCTGTTTTCTCTATTAACAATATTAAAACGTCTACAGCCCGGCACCTTAACATCTACATTTTGTCAACTTCAAGTCTAGTTTTGAGTTTCTCTAGCTAGACTAGCTTCCGAATCCAGATCTCCTGAGATATTTATTTGGGGTCCAGCCTCATTTGCACTTGGCTCCTTGCTGCATTCTGACAAAATTATATTAATAAATGCTCATTATTACTTATTAGTAATGTTGGTAGGCTAATTTAGCCTTAGTAGGCTGTTACACCTTCATCGTGAGGCTCAAAATAAATTTTGTGGCTCCGTTCCAACATTATTTCTCTTTTTTTGTCCAAAAATGGCTCTTTGGTTAGTAAAGTTTGCCAACTCCTGAGCTAGGGGAACACAAAACTAGACTTGACCTTGGCAAAATGTAGAGTTTAAAGGGATAGGGAATTTGGACTTTAAGTTTTATGACATACTTGCCAGTAGTATAGTGGCTGCAAAGCTGTTTACTTACTTTCCGAGGTCCGGTTGTCAGAGTTCTGGCCGGTTCTGATCATAGAATAAATAGTCCCAGCTAGCTGCCAGGGCCACAATAAGACTACAAGGTTTTACTCCACAAAACTACGTGTACACTAAAAGGTCACTAATTCACTTCATTCCAATGAGAACCGGCCAGAACTCAGACAGAAAGTAAGATAACAGAAAGTAAGATGACAGCTTTGCATCCACAACACTACTGGCAAGTATTTCATACAATTTAATGTCCAAAATCCTGAACTATCCCTTTAAGACGCTGGGCACTGTACACATGTTACAGGGAGAAGCTTTACCTTATTGCCTCAAACCTTTTTACAAAACACACCTATTTGACATCAAAAGTCAGACAGCATGTTACACTTTAAGCACCATACTAATGCTGACATGCCATTCTGGTCCTACTTTTTTATATTTGTCTATAAGATTATTTTTAAAACTTGTTACGTGTGCATTTTCAGTTCCTCACTACATTTTTTTAATGTTTGTTCTCTGCACATGCACATTCCTCTGAAATGTTATTGACTTTTTCTCATTTAAAGCAACTTTTTGGATGCATACATCTTCATCTCTGAATTTAAGATCCTTTGATTTAATTAAGAGTCAGTTCAATTTTTTTTATCTTTTATTTATGTAAATAAAAATTGATATATACTACAGTACATACAGTGATTCATGTATGGAAGAATAAGAGACCAACACACAGATTTGTTGTTAACTTTATAGAGTTTTACAACCTTATTTATTATCTATAAACATCCCCAAAATTAGATTCAACTCACTGTAAAGTTACTCACTGTGAAATTGTAAATATAGGCTTTTTCGGTCTGTGTGACTTTAATATTTTCATCTGATTTTGTGGTAAATCCGGTGAGAGGCATTAAGCATAAATATATTAAATATTCAATCTTCTTACTGATGGTTGTTTGCTTATGTAGGTCATATAGAGTCAACAGTATCGTAACCACTTCATAACTCATTGCAGTTTATTTAATTGTAACACTTTCACAGGATTTGGTAGTGCAGAGCTATTTATGGTCAAAACAATAAAGCAAATTTGAATTTTCGAGAGCAGAGCGGCAGACGAACACAGAGAGAGTCAGAGGGCCTGTGGCAGATGGTGTGTTCAACGGGGTTGAAGTATTATGGGATTAATTACTCTGATGTTTTTTAGAGAACTAATTAGTATTGAGCAAGGAGTGGAGTGGACAGGAAGGAGGGGAGGAGTGAGGCAGTGAGCCAGCAGGGGATCTGGCAACCACTCACCATGAGCTTCACTTACTAAATGTTTGTCTGCTGTGACTGAAGGTCGTTACAGATGTTAGCGAATCATTTTGTCCTCAATTCTCCCTCATTTTCTGTCGTTTACCCTCTTAATACACTCATTTTACTGCTCTTCTCATTTATATATATCTTTTATTTAACCAGGTAAAAGTCTCGTTGAGATTAACCCTTTGGAGTCTGGACAGACTCCTACATTTCCAACACGGTCTCACAGGAATCAGTGGAATAGCCACGGAATCACTCAAATTTCCGTGAAACTGACACGGATTTCGCTACAATGCAAGTTAATGACAGTCATATCCCTTAATTACTCTTAAGAGTTGTTGCATTCATGAAAAGCAGATCACCGTAATCCAGTAGAGGCAAAAAAGTTGCATTTATTTCTGAAAAAGAATCCTAATTTTAGTTTCAGTTTTGTCACAACGCTTTCAATGTGGGGTTTAAAAGACAGCTTCTGATCAATAGTGATCACTTAATATTTATAAGCCGTGACCCGTTCAATTTCATCACCCAATTTCAATTTCGTCCCCTCCCTTCTCCTCCTCCTTCGTCTCACAGGAACAGACGCCGGTCATCGAGCCCCCGTCCACGCCGGATGTCCCTGTTCACGAGCCGCCAACCAGATCGATGTCCCAGAACTCTTTACGCAGGTGCAAACACAAAGGGGACCTATCTCTCTCTCACACACACACACACACTGAAAGAGAGAAACCACCTGAGTATATGTTTTTGCATTGCGGCCAACACAGCTTGACACCAGAAACACACCCCCACACACAATATGCTCTTGTGCTGTCACCTCTTTTTTTAACAGGTGCTAGCAGAGCCAAGTCATCATTAATGTGGATTACAGCATATGTCAGCCCTAATGAGAAATACTTCTGCTGCTGCAAAATACAACATGATGTGCTGTAGGCTTGACATGCTGTGTGGCACATTTAAATATGACATAATATTATGTTGTGTGCAGTGCCTGTAATCTGCCTTTATTGTCTCCCTCAGACCAAGCAGAGGCCCTCTGTGCCTTCAGGATTTCAAACTGATCGCAGTGCTCGGCAGGGGCCACTTTGGGAAGGTAGACACACTTTTTTTTTTCCTCTAAGATGAACAAAAAACTATCATAATATTTTCTAGTTTTCTAGAAACCCACTCTGCATTATAATCAATGATTGGATTCATTCTCACCCAGCAGCAGCAGTCAAAAAGCTGTGATCAACCCAGTGTACACTACCCATTTAGCACCAAACAGCAGACAGGCCAAGTTTGTGATTAGCTGGGGAATATAGTGGTATTAATTAGGGCTGTTTCCATTACCGGGTAATACCCGGACAACACCCGGAATGAGAAGGGTCTCCCTAATTTGAATACGAGCAGTCCGGAGCCGGCTTTTGTCTGGACTTTTTTCGTTCCTGTGGAAGAGCAGGGTCTTTTTTCTCCGCTGAAAACAGCCTGGTTGCTGATTGGATAGATCACTAAGCAGGATGTGACATAGTACTCTACACGACAACAACAAACGCCATTTGTAAAAGCCGGCGAAACAGTGTTCCAACTCAGGGACTTTGTTGCTAAATTTAGCGACTTTTCAGACCCCCTTAGCGACTATTTTTCTAAAAGGGGCTGGAGACAAATCCAACGACTCCTTCTTACTCTTCTTAAGAGGCAGTTAGCTCTGTAGCAGTACAGTGTGTATGTGCTGCTGCTACAGGAGGTGTTCACTTAGCAATCTCTGTTTGTTTACAACAAGCACCGGACACTCAGTGCACAGTTAGCGATGTCGGTTAATTTACAATGCTGTACATAATTAGCCATGCTGCTTTCAGCTGCTGACGTTGTGCACGGTTAGCAAGGGCGGAAACCATACGTCACCTCCAGAGTCTCTAAATCCCTCTGGGGGCTAACTTGTAGTGGAGACAGTAATCTCTTTTTAGTAATCTTAATCCAGTAATCTTAAATCACAATATATTGTATCGCTATTCTCACCATATCGCAAAATGCTTGTAATCGCAATTATATCGTATTGTGACTCAAGTATCAGGCTAAAATCGCATCGTGGGGCCGATACGCTGATTCACACCTCTAACTGTATGTTTTGGTCCCTTCGTGATATTCGCAGACAATTCCTAAAAACTAAATTTCTTCAGGTGTTGCTGTCAGAGTACAAAAGGACAAGCAGCCTGTACGCCATCAAAGCCCTGAAGAAGGGAGACATTGTAGCGAGGGATGAAGTGGAAAGGTAAATGTATTTTACAACACTTTGTGACCTCAATGTCTCAGTTACATGACAGAGCTCATTCACCTCATAAATTACACCTTGTACAGTAACTAGTGTCTCATACGTCCTCCACTCTGTCTGTCTGTCTCCAGTCTGATGTGTGAAAAGCGGATCTTTGAGACCGTCAACGGCTCCCACCACCCTTTCCTGGTCAACCTGTTTGCATGTTTCCAGACGCCAGAACATGTGTGTTTTGTCATGGAGTACACGGCAGGAGGAGACCTCATGATGCACATACATGCCGACGTCTTTTCTGAGCCACGTGCTGTGTGAGTTTCACTGTGTGTGTGTATGTTAAAAACAAGAAGCAGGATGAATGTGTGTCCAAGTCTGTGCACCCGTGATCGTATGACGCTTCAATATGTTCAATTCTCCGTCTGTTGTTTATCTGACAGGTTCTACTCAGCCTGTGTGGTCTTAGGTCTGCAGTTCCTTCATGACCATAAGATCGTGTACCGGTGAGTACTTAGATACTTTGCTGGATACATACTCCATCTTTATTCGCACTCAATGGCCCTCATTTATCAAACGAGCGTACGACAGAAAGTGAGCGCAAAGTGGGCGTACGATCATTTCTTCTCAAGGCTCTGCATTTATCAATGTGGACGTGAGCGGAGGGTACGATCAGATCTCAGTCTGCTCTCAGCTCGTGTACGCAGGTTTGAGTCAGTGTGAAGTCCACACGTCGAACAAAACCGTTTGTTCTGTTGCAGCTGTTGGACGTCCGCGTTTCACTTTCTGCCTCTGAGAAATTCCTCTTCTTTTGGAATTTAAACTTACTTTAAAACATTTAAACTTAAACATTAAACTTTTAAGTCCGTGCTCCAAATGTAAAATATTCACTGAACTTGTTTGAGTTTATAACTATAAGTACTTTTATTTCATAACCCTCCGTCGCTGCGTATTTCTGTAAAATGTCTATTTCCTCCTGTTGTTAATGTAACGGTGCACTTTGCTAATAAAGTGACTTCAGGGGGTAAAAATCCTCTTTTTGGCCGTATTGCATCCTTCAGTGTCATAAACTCTCGAGGGGAGCCATCTGAATCAGGTATATATTATATATATATATTATATATATCAGGGCGTGGTATTTAAATTACGCTTGTTTTGAGCCACCACATTCATTAACAGCCGATCATTCTCACGCTGTGATTGGAAAGATACGATCGTTTGATAAATCACACGTGAACCCTGTCGTAAGACCAAATATATGCTCAGATCTGCGCTCGTTTTTACGCTCCTTTGATAAATGAGGGCCATAATCTGCCATAAATCTACTTCCTTTTTTTGTCAGGGATCTTAAATTAGACAACCTGCTGCTCGATACAGAGGGTTTTGTGAAGATAGCAGACTTTGGGCTTTGTAAAGAAGGTGAGCAACTGTTATTTATTTATCATTTATCATTTACTTATTATTATGTTAAGGATGTTTTAATCTTTTTTTTATGACCTACAATGGCTTGAATTACCCCAGAAAAGCCCCCAAATTAGGTTCAAATAAGGCTCTTTAGGGAAAGGGTCCCAACATAATTAAGAGTCAGGGAATATAAACTGAAGAAACATAAATAAAGGAAAATACAGATCATAACCAATAGGGGAAGCTTGTAACATGTTTGATATATTTTATTATAACTTTTAATAATAATATTGTTAAAATTATTACAAAAAATATTATATTTTTTGTCAATAATATTTGATTATTGAAAAATAATTTTAAAAAATGTAATATTAATATTTTTTTTAATATTATTAAAAATAATGTTTTTCAATTAGTGCTGTAACAATTTTTAGATTAATCAAACAATAATCGATTATTATATTAATCGTCAACTATTTTGATAATTGAATAATTGGTTTGAGCAGTTTTTTAAAGACAATAAGTCCAAATTCTCTGATTTCAGCTTCTTCAATGTGAATATTTCTGGTTTCTTTGTTCATTTATGACAATAAACTGAATATCTCTTTGGTTTGTGGACAAAACAAGAGATTTGAGGACGTCATCTTGTGGTTTGGGAAACACTGATTGATATTTTTCAACATTTTATTGACCAAACAACTAATCAATTAATTGTTTAAATAATCGACAGATTAATCGATAATGAAAATAATCGTTAGTTGCATCCCTATTTTCAATAATATTCGATTTTTGAAAAATATATTTTAAAAGGAGGTAGTTGGTTAATTAATAAAATAATAGTTGCCATATAGCAAACTCGTGCAATAGAGGGTTAAATCGATTTTCTTAGTTTACATAATTAATTTTACAATATTTCCCAAATCAAGTCTTCACCCCGAGAAGAGAATCAACCCTCACACTGTCTTTTTTCTCCTCCTGAGGCATGGGCTATGGGGACAGGACGAGTACATTCTGTGGGACTCCAGAGTTTCTGGCCCCGGAGGTGCTGACGGACACATCGTACACCAGAGCAGTGGACTGGTGGGGCCTCGGGGTGCTCGTCTATGAGATGTTGGTCGGTGAGGTAAGAACATAAGGTTGTAGTAGTTTTTAGCTGCTGATCAGCATCTCTCTGTTGTTCTTCGAGGCAGTCCATTAAACTTGCAAAAATAAAATGACAAAAATCATCAGGATTAAACCTTAAACCTTGTGTTGTCTTAACTTTCTGTATGCACCAGCTGTCCTAAGAGTCACCTTCACTCATTAAAAAGAAGCAGCTTGATTTAATTTTTATAACACAAAACTATTTTACATGTAGAAACAACCCATCACAAACCTTGTGGATATTGAGGTTTTCCCTCTTTACAGAGCAGAAAAACTGGATTTTTAATAGTTTTTTTTTTTTTCATTTTTATTAACACACCTGTCATAATTGGTTTACTGTTTTTAAAGTAAGGGTTTATTTCTATTACTAAAGGTACTACATAGGTGTAAACATAACTTTTTAGTAAGCGTGCGTGAACATGTGCCAGCATGCTTATTTTTTATGGTTTTTTAGGTATGAAAATGATTTTATAGCTGCCGGGTCAAAAATGACCCCTAAGACAAGATTTGTACCCTGTTGGTGAACAGCTTTCATGGAAATACGAACTAAGGCAATGTTTGAATTTTTCTCATATAGGGGTCATTCGAGGAAAAATCATTGAATTTCAAGTTTAAAATATATCATTAAGGGAGTTTCCTCTGCTGGTAAACATTGCAGTGGGTCATTTTTGACCCCTAAGACAACACAAGGGTTGAACCCAAACAGGGACAGAGTCATTTTAGTTTTTAAAGTCCTGTCAATCACCATGTTAATGAGCGAAGCTGCCTAGAGACTGACCTCTGGTGGCGGCTGCTGTGCTCTACCGCCTTAGCCTACGGTTAATCATCCAGTGGGCACACCTGTCATCGCCACGGTATTATCAGTAGTGATGGATGGGTCTTGGTGTTGGCATTATTTTCCTGTTTCCTGTAGAGGAACACAAGTTTACATTAGCTGGCCTTTAATATGAACTTCAAGGTACCTGAAAAACTCACACAGTGGGACAGTGACGTGTGCCTCCACCTGTGTGCCAGAAGGGGGGAATAAAAATGTGATAAGCTTGTAAATATTTGCCATATATAATTAAGTTGAGGCTGTAAGAGACAGGTCATACAGGTATTAAATGTAATGCAACGCAAACTGCTGGTTTCTTTCAGTCCCCGTTCCCAGGTGATGATGAGGAGGAGGTTTTCGACAGCATCGTGAACGATGAAGTGCGCTACCCCCGCTTCCTCTCCACTGAAGCCATCGGCATCATGAGACGGGTTAGGCTCCATAAACTTTCTGCTCCTGACTAACTTCCTTTCTCTCTGTTATTTGACCTTTCGGTAAAACTTTATATTAGGCCAGTTAATGTCTTACTGGTTGTATAGTAAGGTCACGCAGAATAAGGCATTAATAACTACTTAATAATGACTAATTAAGAGCCAATATGTTACTTATTTGCATGCTAATAAGCAACTAATTTATGTTGAATATGTGTTCCCTAATCTAAAGTGTTACCGACCTTTCTTCTTGTTTGCTTGTAATTTTGAAAATATGCAAATCTAAGAAAATTATCACTTAAATAACAAAGAATACTGTATTATTGTTGCTTTTTGTTTCTCGGTTGCCAGTTGTTGAGAAGGAACCCCGAAAGGCGCCTGGGCTCTGGAGAAAAGGATGCAGAAGACGTCAAAAAACAGCCCTTCTTTAGGGTGAGTGTCTCATTTTAATCCTAATGTTGCTGAGAGTGCATTTTGGTGGAAAAACTAATTATAAATGTTATTTAGACTATGGACTGGGAGGCTCTCCTCCAGAGGAAGGTCCCGCCCCCATTCGTCCCGAGCATCGGAGGAAAAGAAGACGTCAGCAACTTTGACGTGGAGTTCACAGCCGAGGCTCCTGCTCTCACGCCGCCCCGCGAGCGCCGCACCCTCTCCCGCAAGGAACAGGACCACTTCAAGGATTTTGACTACGTCTCGGACCTCTGCTAGGGTCAGGGGTCAGGGGTCACAGGGTAATTAGCTGCCCACTGCCAGCCACAGACTCTGAAAGGAGACGGAGAAGTGAAGGCTGACGCTCTGTCTCGAACAGGGAGAGAGGAACTTGATGGGGATGAGAGGCAAGGATCACTCTTACTCTGACCTCTTTCTCTCAGTCTGTATGCGATGGGATAAAGAACTGGCTGGGCCAAGTGTGTGTGAACACATTCCAGTGGAGTCTGATCGCGTGCCGCACACACACACACACACACACACACACACTGTTACAAATCTACTGACCTGTGGAGGTCTGCAGATCCGTGACACTGCGTGGCTTTTAGAGGATGTGATGATAACGAAGATAATTCAGATTATGTAACAAATGGAAAATGAGATGATGGATCCTGCTGTTTGTCCACTGAAGCATAATCAAATAATCAGTTGTACTGAAATGCTCAGAGAGCCTTTAAATCACAGTTAAAAGTGATTATTCTGACAAGAAGCAGTTTGTCTCTTTTCTTCCTGCACTTGCTCTCGTCTCTTGTCCCTTTATCTGCTGTTTGTTGCTGCTAAGTGTGTTTCCTTGTGTACGGTGTCCCTGCCTCAGTCATGAATGTATCCACAACAGCTGCAATCATGCACCACCTGGACATGAACACACGGGGGAGCCAGAGGAAAGAGAAAATTTAGAGCTGCTGCTTGTCTATTGTGTCACAAAAAAACGCTGAGCAAGATAGGTTTTAACAGAGACGGAGTCAGGCCATGTGCTGTTTGTGTCTCTCACACCTCGTCATCATCTTTCCACTGTCTTTCGGTACAAACAGGTTTTTAACTACAATAATTTTTCAATGACAAAGCTTTTACAAATTGTGTTCTTTTTGTGATTTTTTTTCCCCATCTGTGTTTCATCCTCTGTCATTTGCTGGTGAAATTTGGAACTGTGACTCAGTAAAGATGTGAACCCAACGCAGAAGCATTGATCCATTTATTGTCATTGGTGTTTTCTTCTTTCAGTTGATCAGATTTGAGTTCAGAAAAGTGCCATGTGAGATGATGAAGGAGGGGAGGGTCGGGGGACTGGATGATTGATTGATGGAGAATTTATTTGAACACAAAATAAAAGATGAACATTTAAAAACAAACGAACAACAATAAATACAAGACAACAACACAAAATGAAACAACAACAAGACTCAACACTTATGTGTGTTCAAAAGGAGTGGGAAGAAGCCAAAGCTTATTAAATCCCACCCCTTCTCCCTATGTTAATTTACTATATTCAGTTATACAACAACAATAATATTTATATATATGTATGTATAACACATAGTAATGTAGTTTATAAACTTGTTATTACCATTATTAACATACATAACTTGTTATTAACTTGCAAACGCATAAGTACACATAGACCCATGTAGTCATAATGAGACAACAATGAACAAACAAACAACAACAACACACAAAAAAAGAAAAATAGTAATAATACATTTAAAAAATAAAATGTCAACAATAACCACCTACAGTCATTTCACACACCCGTTTTCATTCCTATATCGATGAGAGGATGAGGGTAGATGGGGGACGGAAGATGAGGCAAAGGGACGTGGGGAGACATTGTGTTCATGGACGGATGGATGGATGGACGGATGGATGGATGGATGGATGGATGGATGAGAGTGAAGAGGACTCAGGGAGACAGAAGGGAACCAGGGGAGTGGGGGAGCTGTCTCTTCATGCACTGATACAGATCATGTAATCAAACAGAGAGAATGGAGAGGTAAAAAGGAAAAGAAAAGGGGGGTTTTGGGCGGTAGGGATTGTGAGAACAGAGTGGAAAGGAATCAGGTGGGCTTCAGCAGCATGTATAAAACTACTTTGAGCTATTATAACCAGGGCGCAAAGTGTGAGTGTTTACCTCTCATCTGCACTTCAAAAATAGATGTGCAGTAAAGGTTACCATAATCCTCTGCCTCAGTCCCTACCTAGGAGCATAAAGTGTATAAAAATATGGAGAAATATAGGGCTGGGAGCATGCACTGCAAAAAGGTGTGTCTAAAAACAAGATAAAAACACTAAATCTGAGGGAAATGATCTTGCTGCATGGACAGATAATTCCAGAGTATTAAAAGGGATTTTGTCTCAATATATATATAGCTCTACAAATCTTGTTTGAAGACAATGGGAGTAGTAGATATAGTCTAAATTGAGATAGAGCTCTGCATTTATGACAACAGGATATGACAAAATTTCATTTCCTTTCCAATCTCAGGCAGAGAACTTCCGGCCTTGGGCTAATACTGTGTTTCTGTAAGTCATTTTGATGCACACAGAGAAATAGATGGATTCTTAGAAAGGCTGCATTATGGGATTACAGATGTGACAGATGTTAACAGTGTAACAGTTAACAGTTAACAGTTCAACACCTGAAAATGTTCCTTCAATTCTATCTACCTCATGGTTGGTTATGTCATATTGTTCACATACAATAACCTTGACATAATGCCCTGTAATCACCAACATAGAAAAACAAGATCAGACTGCTGACATAGTTGCTTTAATAGTGATTATGTAAGAGGCAAAACAATGTGTGCCGCTGCCTGCTGATGTGTGTCACAACTAAGGGTCACATTGACACCAGCACTGTGAATTTAGCATTAAGCTGCATCAGCTGATGCCCACATCAATTCTCCGAACTCTCCAAAGCTCACATTGATTAGGGGATCAGAAAAAAGGGAAAAAAGGAAGTGCTCACAAAATCTATCCAGCTTTGCAGCAGTTTGTGCAAAATATTTTCCATCTCTGAATGGGTTGATGTTAGATGAAATACAGTAACTGCTGAGATTGATGCAGAGCCAGATCGGGTCCCAGCTGTTATCGTTAATGGCATCCTGAAATGATCATTATTAAAAACATTCTTGGAATTATTCATGGAAACTGGAGGTAGAAAAACATTTTGGGTGGGTCAGTTGGTTCAATTCTAACTAATGCTGCATGCTTAATCTACAGCAAATAATGACAGCTAATTAAGTCAGTGTGCATGCATGTTGCACAGCCACCATAACTGGACTTGTATCTGGTGTGAACATCAAGTTCTGTCCGGCTCCGATCGTAGTAGAGATAGTTCTGGCAGGCTGGCAGAGTTACGAAACTACAAGGTTTTACTTCATAAAACTACATGGACACTTAAAGGTCACCCATTCCACCACAAAACAACGGTCCTTGTGCATATCAGTCAGAAACTTCACTTACAATTTTGTTTCTTGAAAAAGCCAGTAAATACAATGACCAGCCAGTACAGCACAGTGTCTGATATGCACGTATACCATTGTTTTTTGCGGTGGAATGGGTAACCTTTTAGTGTACACTTTAAAAAAAACTTTTAGTTTAGCAGCTCAGCAAGTAAGCTAAAAGCCTTGCATCTACTATACTATTGGTAAGTATTTCATACGGCTGTGGCTCAGTTGGTGGAGCGGTCACCCATTGATCGGATGGTTGGTGGTTCGATCCCTGACCATGGCAGCCTACATGTTGAAATATCCTTGAGCAAGATACTGAACCCCAAATTGCTCCCGATGCTGCGTTCATCTGTGTGAGAATGAATTCCCAATGGTGGCAGGTGGCACCATTTAGGGTAGCCTCTGCCACCAGTATGAATGTGTGTGTGAATGGGTGAATGAGCGCAGTCTGTAGTGTAAAGCGATTTGAGTGGTCTCAAAGTGACTAGAAAAGCAATATATAAGTGCAGGTCCATTTACCATACAACTTTATGTCCAAATCCTGGACTATCCCTTTAAAGCAATCTTCCAGTAGTCTGACCTCAGACTTCGTATGTGGCTTGCGCATGGCACGAAGGTGTGCATCCTCGATTTTAAAGATTTTTGAATTCATTTTTCAAAATATCATTATTTACATAGGACATGTTGCGGCATTGCACTGTTTGTGATCGGACGCCTTTTAGGAGAGCTCCGCCCCCTTTAAGGGGAGCTCAGCCCCATTGTGTGATAGGCCTACACCTAGTCAGTAACACAATTTATTCTGGATTTCCACCCTGACTCATCTAATCTGTAAATCTATTTAGCCTACCTATCTTTAGGAGTTTTAAAGTGCTCGACAAGGTAAAAAAGTGTTTCATGGATTTGCAGACGTTGTAGTGTGGCATTTAATGTACGAATACATACTTCCTACAGGCACTGTACTAGTTATGTTAAACTTCAACATAGTTTGAAGACTAATGAGACAGATTTCTTTTTTAAAAAATGCTGCAGCAGAGGCTGAGATATCCTGACTTTAAGTCCCTAGTATTGGTCAAACTCAACAATACTGGATCCTACAATTCCCATAATCCAACTCAATAGTTTTAACCCTTGTAGCTAGATTTGTCGCTAGTTTCCATTAGGGTAAAAAGTGGCCGCTGGGAAAGCTTCAGGCCACGCCCCCTCAAATGGCCGCTCACTCGGCGTGTCTCCATCACAAAAAAAGTATTTACGAGGGATTTACGAGACTCTGGAGGTGAGGTATGGTCTTCGATCGGTGCATAATCGTTTAGCGAGAGTTTCGACTGTGATGTCACATATGAGACAGATTTAACATGGGAGACGCACCAAACGTAAACAATAAGGAAGGAGACGCCGAGATGGATGCACATGTCGGTGATGATTATTGTTATGACTACTCGCTACTTCGACACCTTAAAAATGGTGCGTGTTGTTGCACTGCAAAAACCAACTGACAAAAAATAAGAAATGAATAACTAGAATTAAGCAAATACATGCTCGAAACAAGTAAAATAATCTACACTTTATTAGATTATTGATTGATTTATTAGAAGAAAGGAGATTTAAGCAAGCCATGGTTGTTGGTCTGTTGGAGTGTCGCTGCTGATCTCCTGGCATTTTAACACACAACCATCTCTAGAGTTTACAGATAATGGTCTGAAAAAGAGAAGATATCCAGTGAGCCTTGATGCCTTGTTGATGCCAGAGGTCAGAGGAGAATGCTCAGGCTGGTTGGAGATGACAGAAAGGCAACGGTAATTCCAGTAACCTCGTTAGAGCCAAAGCAGGCATGAGAGTATCTCTGAACGCACAACACGTCCAACCATGAAGCAGAAGACCACACCGCCACTTTATTATGTACACCTTGTTAGCTAAGAAAGTGGCGAGTGTATACTGTTTGTACCTTTTTGGACACCAAAACAGTACACATAAGATCCGTTTCTATTTGGTACTTTTCCCTCTAGTGAGCCACTATAGGTGTGGCTTGGGAGAGAGGATCCGCCCAACTCAACAGCTCAGGTAGCGGCTCAGAAAGCGCCTGCCTCGGGAAGGTACTTTCTGAGCAGCTATTAAGCTGCGGTTTTGTGCATGCATGATTCATTTGCAGACTGGTGCAAACTGGACGCTGAGGGGTTAACATCTCCTGCTCTGACTGCAGCTGGGAGAGACTGCTGAAGGAGAACTGGGCCGCTTGTGAGTGCTTTGGGACGGCGCCTGCTACTTGTTAAGAAGAGTAGGAATGAGTCTCCAAAAGTCTCCAATAACACCAGAAAAAGTCAGTTGTCTCCAGTCGCTTTTTTGAAAAAGAGTCACTGGAGGGGTCTGAATAGTCGCTAAGTTTGCAACAATGCTTGCCGTGTCGGTCTGTTGTCACATTGTCACAACTAACTAGTGGGCGGAGCCAAAACACTCAGCCGCTTTACAGAAAAGTTCTGAAAAGGTACTCCTGTGGTTAGTTTTTGCCGTTAGGGGTTCATTAATGTCGATTGTACCTTTGGGGGATAGAATGAACTCCTACTGTACCTTTATTTCTGAAAGGGCTGATTATTGAACCTCAAGGTTTGTACCCTTTTGGCTTTTAGTATACTGTTGAAATAACTAATAATAATATGTAATGTTTACCACACTGTGCATCACTCCCAATCTATTGCTGACCTTCTAACGCTCTTCCATGGAGAGCCTGCTGACATACTGCATCACAGTGTGGTACGGCAGCTGCACTGTTGCAGACAGAGAGAGGCTCCAGAGGGTTGTAAAGGCAGCCCAGAAGATCACTGGCTGCCCTCTCCAATCACTGATGGACATCTACACCTCCCGTTGCCTCAGCAGAGCCAGAACCCTCACTAAGGACAGCTCCACCCTGTTCTGACCTGTCTGACCTGTTGCCCTCAGGAAGGTGTTACAGGTGCATCAGGTCAAAAACAAACACATTCAAAAACAGTTTCTTCCTAAAAGCAATAACCACCCTGAACTCTCATATGCACTGATTTTCATATGGACTTTCTTTTACATTACATTACATTACATTACATGTCATTTAGCTGACGCTTTTGTCCAAAGCCACTTAAAATAAGTGCATTCAACCTGAAGGTACTAGACTTAGACAACAGGAATCAAGTAAGTACATAACTTTAAGAGCCAACTGTCATCGATACAGGAGTGCTATATGTTAAAGAAGTAAAGAAGAGAAAAGAAGAAGAACATTTTTTATTTTTATTTTTTAAAATATATATATGTTAGGTGACCATGACTTAACTGAGGTATTGTTGGAAGAGGTAGGTCTTCAGCCTGCGGAGGAAGATGTACAGGCTGTCTGAGGTCCTGACTTTTTTATTCTGCAATATTTATTTTTTAAATATATAATACTTGGCAATGTGCAATAATTTGTGCAATAATTTGTCCTTCAACGTGCAATATATTTATGAACACTGCATAGCATCATATGTGCTTCTGGCAAATTGAAAACTGCACTTCACCTCCCTTTCTTGCCTATGTTTACATTATATCGTATATATTTTTTCTTTACATAAACTTGCCTATGTATGTTTATGTTTGTATTGTATATTTTCATATTTTATATATATTTTATTTATTGTCGCACTGCTTTTTGGAGTCAGCTTTCAAATCTCATTGTACATGAGTATAGGGGTAATAAAGGCATTCTATTCTCTCTGAAATGTTGGACCATGCTGATGATTAAAATGTAAAAATAAATAAATTGCAACATCAAAATTAAAGGCAGAAATAGACCCTTTGAGGCATTCATAACGTGGATTATATTTTCTGAGAAGACTGGGTCTGTCTGTCCATGTGTGTTGCCTGTTTGTTTCCCTCCCAAACATTTCACCTGTCAGTCAAACTTGTGAGGTCCACCCTTCTCCTCCTCCATCCCTCCCACCTCCCCTCCTCTCTCCCTCCAGCCCTCCTTCCTGTTGCCAAGGCCTTTTATTCCTCTCCATCTCGCCATCCCTCTCTCCACTATGTCACACCATCCAGTCCCTCCCATTTAAATTGTTTCTTTACAACTTCTCCCCCCTTTCGGTCCCGCTCGGTGCGTAAAATGAATTTCCGCTGAGAAATATTTCCCACAAGTCGCACCTCAGCTGGAGAGAGACGCCTGACGCGACACGTGGCTGAGAGCGAAGTGTTTTTGCGTGGTTTCAACATGTGGAGTGTGTGTGTGACTGCGTGGTTGTGTGTTGAGGAAATGAGGGGGGCGTGTGCTGAGTTGTGAGTCCAGCCCTCGGTGATCAACAGCTGGATCAGCAGTCCTCTTCTCGCAGCGCCGCAGGTGAGTTCCACTTTTCTCCTTGTGTTTTTTGTTTTTTCTCTAAATGTTTTCTGATGGAAAAAAGTTTTAGGGATCCTCAGATGAACTTTAGACACAACAAATAGAAGCTGACTTTATCTCCCTCGTAAAAATACACACTGTTTAAAAAACTGTTGTTTTTACGGTAAAAAACAAAAAACAAAAAAAAACGGCAGCTGTGGTTGCCAGAACTTTACAGTAATAAATACGGTGCAGTTTTTTCTGATATTACGGTAAAATTATATTGGCACTGTTGATTTCACGTTTAAGATTGCCATTTTATTCCATATTTTACTGTAAATAATGAAAAGTTTTTCCATTAAAATAAACACTGTTCTGCCATATAATTGACAAGGAAATACTTTATAAATGCAGCATGAATGAAAGATTTTTACTGTTAAATGTTACAGTATATTTCTGTTATAGATATTGTGTTTAGTATATTTAACAGTGAGAAAAGGTATTTTTACAAAAAATAAATGCAAAAATGATGGCTTGTGTATATATATATATATATATATTATGATAAACACAGTGTCAGTGTATTTTTCAGTGGATTAATGTATTTAAAAAAAATAAAAACTGTAAAAAAAATACTGTTTTGGCTGATATATACATTTACGGTGTTTCATTGTTACTGAAACTGAATTAACCCATTTATCATTTTATAGTCTTTTACTGTCATGGTTTAGCAGTTTTTCACCGTGACATTTTACGATTTACATAATTGTCATAATTCCAATTTACTGTCTCATCATTTTAACTGTTTAATCTACAAGCCGTAAATGAAGGACAAAGACAATATAACTAATGCTCAAACTGTGAAACTTCTTTTTTTAACCATACACTTATTTTGATTTTGATGCATTGTTTTGTTTTTCTCTCTCACATTTTACACAGCATCCCAACCTTTTTTGGAAATCTCAAATCTTTAAAGATGTATCATAGATATATAGATGTATAGATGTATCATATATATATATATATATATATATATATATATAGTACTATGTCATAATTATGATTTATTATTGTTATTATTATTATTATTTAAATATATTTCCTCTTCGTGTGAATTTGCTTCCATAGAAACCAGAATGATTAATTAAAAATAATAATGATTATTAATAATAATAATAATAATAATAATAATAATAAATAAATGAATAAAAATCTCAATTAAATGACAATACAGTCATGTATGACAAACAGAAGGCATTTGAGAAGAGACTTTTTGTTTGGAAAATGATAAACTGATTAATGTAATGTAAATGAAATAAAACTTTCTGTTGATCATCTTATTGATGACTGGAGTTATTGTTGCATCACATGTTGATTTTGTTGTATTTTTTCATTTCGAGAGCGAAGTCATTAAGTGCTTTGAAATCAGACCTGCATGTTACAATAACTCAGTAGTATCAGTGACAGTTATTTCGTTTTTTGTTTCTCTTCACTAGCATGTTGCAAGAGGGGTCTTCACATTAAGTCAGTGTAGCAGTGAAATGTTCATGATGCCTTCACTGTCATGGGTTGGATGGACTGTTTTCTGTCTCCTGCTCTGGAGAAGAATGCCAGGTAAGAATAAAAGTCATAAATGATTACTAAGACATTGAAAGTGTCAAATGTGCGTACAAAAAATCCCAATAAACATTGTTTTTATTTCATTAATAACTCCATTACTAAACATTTCAATCAATATTTAGTGCAATGGTGTTCTTTACCTCTCACAGATCATGGTTCAATGAGGAAAATTTACTTGTTTTTCATAAAAAATGAATGCTTTTAATGTACATTGGATATATAAAATACAATAGTTTTACATGACATTGATATGTGAAATGAACCATTTCCATTTTATACGTTGATTACACTTATTAAGCCAAGCAGAAGACGCTTCATCCCAAACAAATACTTTTCCTATCTGGGTCCAGATTTTTATTGAATGGGAAACAACTGGGTTTTTAAGCTTAATTTTCAGAGTTGGCAGTGTCGAATATATCAGAGCCTTAAATGAAGTTGGAAACACCGTTAATCTTCTATCCCTACCCAGCCAGCCCCCCGTGCACAGCACCAAAAAGAAAAGCAACATATATTACAGGACCAATAAAAGAGCCGAAAACAAGGCAATCCCATACCTCCTGTCGATTTTGTGCTCTGTAAAAAACTTTTCTTGATTCTTGGAGTCTTTTTTTCCATATAAAGTTAGATATTAACAAATCCAACTTCTTGAAAAAGCTTTGGTGATGAGGATTGGAATGCATTGGAAAATGAATAAAAACTTGGGTAATATATTCATTTTGATGATGTTAATTCGACCTGCTATTGAAATTGGAAAATTAGCCCATCTAGTCCTGTATTGTTTTGTCATATAATTTTGTAATATTATGTTCAAAAAGACTGGGGTATTCCTGAGTTATATTAATTCCCAAGTATTTGAATTTGAGTTTATATCCTGAGACAACTCCAAAATCTGATAGGATGGACATAATAATTGGAAATGATATCAAAGGTTTAGAGATATATAATAATAAATCATCTGCGTATAGCGACACTTTGTGTTCAGCCCCTTCCCTTTTTATTCCTATGTATTCCTTTGCTGTGCAAACAAATACTTTTTACTGTTTGTTTTTTTAGATTTTTAAACTTTGAAATGGATCAATTTGACCCACAACATAACAGGAGGGTTAAGTAGCCACAAGTCAAAGGTCTGTATTTTAATTTTTAAATATCAGAACGAAAGAAATTCTAATGGGTAGTTCCAATCCCCTCTGGCAGGGATTTAAACCCAGTAGTAGAGTACATCAACCTGTCTGACAGTGAAAGAACACAGAGGAAGAGTGAAGACCTGTTCAGCACACAGCAGTCAGGCAGCTTTTAGACCAGTGTGCCTGCATGTAGACAATTGATCCAACTCATAACTCATGTTGTTTTTTGACATAAATGAATATTGATGTACACCACACTGCAGTTACATTTTTGATTTTTTTTTTTACAATTCATAGTCATGCACCTGTTGTTCCTTCTCAGCTCAGAGTGTGGAGGCGCACTGCTCTGTGGCACCCGTGGGGGTGCTGCACCCTGTCCGGGGTCTGCTGGAGAGTTTTGAGGCCGGTTCAGGCTGTGCTGCAAGAGAACGCGGGAACAAGGAAACTCATGTCATCGCAGTGGGGAGAGTGACAAACAGTGAAAACAAGGTAATAAAAAAAACTACAACTAGAAGAAATAAATGTCAATGAATAAGATTTTTGTCAAATAATTACAAAAGAAATATAGCATTTAAGCTTGTCTGTTAACCACCAATAATTTCATCAAATAAAGGAAGTTTTCATTTATTCACCCGCTCGTTTTACTTTAATTTTATTAGTTTTACTATTATTATTATTTTTTCAATTTCGAGCTTGATTGCGGACTTTCCTGCAACTGTATTTAGCTTTGGTCATTTTAAACCGTTTTTTTACTTATTCATTTATCCTGTCTGTTATCTGTATTTTGAATTTGTATTTTTGTGTTGTCTATAAATGTGCTCGTCGTCACTGTAAATGAGGGAAACCTCAGTGCCTTACGAGTTTAAATAAAGTTCATGTATAATTATTTTGGGTCTTAACAAATACTTATGTCTATTTTCTCCAAACATGTAGCTGGACAGCTAACACTCACATAGTTAGTGAGCTATCATCACAACATTAGGGCTGTTTCTATTGCAGCCCAATACCCCGAATGAGGCAGGTCTCACTCGCTGAAAGTTTGAAATTTGAATATGAGCAGTCCGGAGCAGACTTTTGTCTGAACTTTTTATGTCCCTGTAGAAGAGCAGGGTCTTTTTTCTCCCCTGAAAACTGGTTACAGATTGGATAGATTGCTAAGCGGGATGTGACGTAGTACTCGACGCCACAACAACACGCGACATTTTTAAAAGCCTGCAAAGCAGTGGTCCCAACTTAGCTACTTTGTTGCTAAATTTATCAACTTTTCAGAGCCCTTAGCGACTATTTTTCAAGTAAGCGACTGGAGACAAATCCAGCGACTTTTTCTGGTGTTATTGGAGACTTTTGGAGACTTGCTCTTAAGAACGTAAGAACAAGTCGAAGCGGCACAGTCCTCCTGTAGCAGTCTCTCCCAGCTGCAGAGCCGGAGGGGATGTTAATTTGCTAAAATTGGTAACAGGCTAACAGTTAGCTCTGTAGCAGTACAGTGTGTATGTGCTGCTGCTGTAGGAGGTGTTCACTTAGCGATCTCTGTTAGTTAGTGATGCCGGTTAATTCACCATCACTATGTTTATGATCAGTGGAAGAGGTGTGCATAATTAGCCATGCTGCTTTGTTTATGATCACCTTCTGACATTCTGCAAAGTTAGCGATGGCGGCCACACTTGCGTCTCCCGTGTTTATGTGATCACGGTCGAAACTGTTACTAAGCAGTTACGCAACAATCGAAAACCATACCTCACCTCCAGAGTCTCTAAATCCCTCTGGGGGTTAACTTGTAGTGGAGCCATGCAGAGTGAGCGGACTCTTGAGAGGGTGTGGCCTGAGACTTTCCTGGTGACCACTCTTCCCCCTAATGGAAACACGGCTATCATCTTCATTTATTAACCTTATCTATCTATTTGTTGATCGTGATTTTGCTTGATATCAATAAAACCATGTTAAATGTCTACATATCAGCTCTTAATTTAAACTCTTATGAGACATTTTTGTTGTTATCATTATATTTGTCCAAACAAATGTACCTTTAGTTGTACCAGGCATTAAAATGAACAAGAAATTGAAGAAAACAAGGCTGGTCTAATAATTTTTTCCATGACTGTAAATGGTACCATAATTTACAAAATGATCATCATGCTGTTTTGAAAAAAGACTTGAAACTAGTGATTGAAACCATAAACTCCTGAGGAAAATGTCCCACTCTGTCCTCTTCTGTGTGCAGGTGACGGTGTTGCTGAAGCCTTTGTCTCTGTTCCCCTCGCCTCTCAGAGCCGTCCACCTCCTGCTCAGCTCCAAGCTGCCAGTCAGCTGGTGGCTGGAGGCTGAGAGACTGCCCCCCAAGCTCCCAGTGCTGGTGCAGGTCAGTGTCACTCAGTGTCTGCCAACCTACCAATTGTGCACAATTTGCTGTATAATATGTATGATGTTTTTACGTTCCATAAATGTCTTTCCCCTGAATATTCTTCATTGCTCCTATCCGCTGCCAGGTGTCCTCCAACTCCAGCGTGCACTCAGACACCCTGCATTTGAATGTCCAAACGGTGCATTCAATACCTTATCATCCAAGTGTGCTGCACCGCTGGGCTCTGAAACACCATGGCAACCTGTCCTCTCTGACACACACAACGCACGCCAATAGAGTCTACGTCCCATTGGGGGAGGGTAAGCCCCCAAGACGCCAAATATCATAGTGACGATAAATTCTATTCACCCATTATTCACTTCCATTTACAAAAGTTTGAATTTTATTCACTGTGTTTAATTTGAAATAATGGCGAAAATATGTATAATATCTATCTATCAAATCAAATTGCCTTTATTGTCCACATATAGTCAACTATACAACAGAATTGAGACTGTCACTGCTTAAGGTGCATAGTTAAACCTCTGAAGTCCAGGAGATTTTGGTTCAAATTTGTCAACTTCCTATGCATTAGTTACTGTCTGTGTTTAGCATCTTTCAGTCTGTCCTTACATCACATGCATGGCTCCTTTTTCTCAACACAAACTTGGCTATCAGTCAGATTTTTCATTTAATTTTAATTAACAAAGTATAAAGCTGCCAGGAACCCAAAATACAAACAAAAGACACAGGCGTCTATGGAAATGTACCTTCTTTCTTTTTTTTTTAACCATTTATACACACAAAAACAGCAGAAATGATAATAAATAATAAAACTACAAAACAGTCTATTTGCATGTAAATTAAAAATAGTAATATTTTCCATTGTAGAAAGAAAATTCACATGAAAATAAAAATGGTCTAGAAACATAAATGGCACACTGTGAAAGCTCCTATGATTGAACTTTCACCTGGCTTTCTCAGCTTGTCTACATATCATATATAAATAAAGTTATTACTGTAAATATAACGTGTGTATTTTCAATAAATAGATGGACTCCAGAAGGTTAAAGCAATCATAACCCACAACATATGTTAGAACTGAAACTGTAATAGCATCTCCTTATGTGTGTTCTTAATGTGTGTATGTGTGTTTGTCATCTTATGTGAAATACAAAATCAATCAAATCAATCAAAATCAAAATTATTTCATTTATTCCTGATGGTAAATTCAGTTAGTCTGGTAGAATCTCTTGAAGAATGAGATGGCTGTGTTATGATATGACTGAACTCCCTTGGTACATAATATGGTCTCATACTAACTGCCAATAATTCAATGTCAGTTACAGAAGTAAGTTTTTTTTTAAAAAGCAATCATAGCAAAAAACAAACATGAGTAAAACATTTAAAAATGTCAGAACACTGAGCGAAAACAAAGACAAGGATGTGTGATGTAATCAATAAATATAAAAATAAATAAATAAATAAATAAATAACCACTGAAAATACTACAAAAGTTGTAGACGAGGTAGAAAGTATTGCAGATAAAGGCATTTCCCCAAATTTCAAACTATTTCATTCACTCAAACATCTGTACAGTGTTTTTTTCTCTGTAGGTTAAGTATCAGGTCATATCTCTCAACAGACACAACACGAGGCTCAGGTCAGGACTGATTGTTGAAAATAATCTTGTGAAGCCTCCTTCCTTCTTGCTTTGTCTCCACATTACAGATCCCACTCTGCCTGCTGTGTGCCAGCTGCAGTCCATGTTCCTCTCTCGCAACTACATGACCTCTGACCTGCAGCCACAGGAAGTGCATGGCTGCAGTGACGCTGTGCCGGCAGGTGGGATCAGCCCTGAAGTCCATGTGATCAAGCTCCATTCAGCGGGTTCGGGGCTCTGTGGGTGAGAACATGAAGCCTCAAAAAGAGCATTTCTGTCTGTTGTATGAGTGTGGCGGTACATGTCATCTCTCTGGCTGTGTCCCAAAGTCAAGGGACCTTCCTTGGTGGGATCGTCCAGAAACGAGGCCAGAGTCCTTCCTTTCACTGGTATCACCACAAATGGAACAGCCTTCAGTGTGCAGGTATGCGTCATTGGACGTCCTGCTTAAATTCAGCGCCGCAATTTCAAAATCAGTTCAGTCATGATGTGTCTTTGGCATCAGCACTCTGACACATATTAGTGGAAATGGAAGAAGATGCTTTAAGATTGAATCTCAATGTTTTAGCAAGTAAAAGCCACAAAGTGGATTAAACCTGAATATTTCACTGATCCGGGCTGAATTTGGTCACGACTTAGTTTCATAAAAGCAACGGCGCATAATTAACCCTTTATCAGGCAAAGAACTATGTTTGGTAACTTCAGGTAATATTTTGAGAAAAAAGTTGCAGATTTAAGAGATTTAAAGTGGCAAATCTACGTGAAAAAAGTCGCAGATTTCCGAGAAAAAAGTGGGAAAAAAGATACTTTTTTCTCGCAGATTCACCACTTTAAACCTCATAAATCTAGGCATTTTTTTCTTGTATATTATCCACTTTAATCTCGCAAACTTTTTTCTCAAAATATTATTTTCATATGTTTTTTTTTACACATTTTGGCAGTATGTAATATCCTCCAATATTCTCTTGGGTTGAAATTTGGAATTTGCAAGTATTTCAATGCGTGCCCTATTAAGGGTTAAAGTGATAAAAAAGTAGCTTTTTTCCCCCTTTTTTCTCGTAAATCTGCAACTTTTTTTGTGCAGATTTGCCACTTTAAATCTCTTAAATCTGCGACTTTTTTTCTTTACAAATAACAATAAAGGATTATAGCAGACTGTCGGTCTGTTAACACAATAAACAAATGTATAATTTTCTGAATGGCATAGCTATATATACTTTTACATAGTACATCATCATCTGTTGCATAAAAAAATTAATTAACAATAACTTTAGCGACTGAGACGGCATCAATTAACTTCACCGGCAATGTATCAAGATGACGTTTATCATCTTTTAGATAAATATTCTGGCATTTGTTTATGTATATGTTTTGCTTGACTGTGAACACAAGTTTTGTAAGTTATATGATAACATTCAGTGTAAACTGAAAACGCTGGAGTCGCTGTTTATTCGCTCGCCATTTTTTAAATCTCCCTGTAGACCGGTGTGCGCAAGGCATTATGGGTAGTCAGAGCGCACGGAGGATACACACATGCATCCTTTGGATGTGGTCAACAGAAGGACTTTGTCCTCTGGAGCAGTAGTTCTCAACCTTTTTGAGTCACGACCCCCAATTTAACATGCATGTTGTCCGTGACCCCCGCTCACTGAACACAATCTCACACGCACAGTTCAGATCATACAAAAAAGACACAAAATGACCCAAAAAAGACACAAAATAACCCAAAAAAGAAACAAAATGACAAAAAAGACACAAAATGACAAAAAAAGACACAAAATGTCAAATAAAAAGAAACAAAATGACCAAAAAGACACAAATTGACCACAAAATGATCAAAAAAAGACACAAAATGACAAAAAAAAAACCCACAATGACCAAAAAAAGACATTAAGTGACCAAAAACACTAAAACACATGAACACTATAACACAGTGGAGACAGAGCTGACTTCCAAAATGATTTGGCGACCCCCAGAAATCATCTCCCGACCCCAAGGTTGAGAATAGCTGCTCTGGAGGATCCTGGACATTGGGACAGTCCTTCGGTGGGTGTTGATGACGTAGTATCCTTCAAATTCAGCCCTTTGAGGTTCCTTCCACTTTTGGATACAGCTTCTGTTTCCTTCAGCTCTCTGCAGGTGGAGGTGATTGTCTCTCTGGTGCCCCTGGTGGCCAACTCAAAGTACCAGAAGGTTGTGTTGATACTCAGCAGCTCTGTGTCAGTCAACTGGGCCATTGAGGCTCATGCTGTCCGGGGACACATCTCTGTTCATGTAAGAGCTCCATCGCTTCTCTGTTTCTGAGTTTGTCATCTGATTCATATGTCCAACAACTGTAGAAGAGTTGTTTTTTGAAAGAAACAGCAAACTGACATGTAAATCTGTCTCCTCACAGCGTGATGTTCTGAGTGTGAACTTGCACTGCAAAAAATGTGTGTCTAAAAACAAGGTAAAAACACTAAATCTGATGGAAATTTTCTTTCTTTTATGGACAGATAATTTCACTTGGCATGTTGTACGCTTAAAATAAGAAATTAACTCTTAAAACAATGAATTATCTAACACTTCTAAATCTAAAGTTTTTTTAAATCTTGCTAAGAAACAAATAATTGTCAGTGCACTCTGCTCGGGCCAGTTCATCGCTGCTTGCAGCTTTAATTTATCTTGTTTTAAGTGTTAATTTCTTATTTTAAACGTTCAACATGCTTATTTCTAGATTAAATAATCTTAATTTAAGAAATCTTGTCAAGTGAAATTATCTGTCCATGCAGCAAGATCATTTGCCTCAGATTTAGTGTTTTTATCTCGTTTTTAATCAACACTTTTTTGCAGTGTGCTGGCTGCGTTTGCATTTTTCCCTGTATTTGCCTGTGGGTTTTTTTTTGCATAAAAATGCTCTTTCGCGACCCATACATTTAGCATTTGCACGGCTGCAAATCCACATCTCCACAGTCACCCATAAAGTTGGACAATATGATTTATTATTGACGGATAAAGTGTATTACCTATCAAAACGTTATTAATCAGTCTCTTCCAATCATATCACAATGGAAATGAAACCACAATTAACAGAAGATTGTGTCTGAAAACACAGTTATTCTAACTTTATGTGCAACCGTGTATTTGTGTCTTTCCGAATTATTAATGGTAAATGGCTATACATGAACTGTAGATGATGGATTGAGTGATAAGGTTGCTGTTTAGTATATTATATTTTCTTATTGTTAATAACTTATGAAGCCTGATATACAGCTCTGGACAAAATGAAGAGACCACTCAGCATCTCTACATCTATGGCATCAATGGTCAGTCCATTCCAGTGTTGGTTTGATTCCAACACAAGCCTCCTCATCCTACTTAATCACCTGAACCAAATCTTATTTCATGAGGAAGATTATAAAAAACACCGCTGTGATTAAAAAATGAGATTATCCCACCAATAATGATTTCTCAACCCTTCCTAAATTAGAATATTAGTGTTAAGTAAGTCATGGTCACCTATATATATTTTAAAAATGCTCTTCTTCTTTTCTCTTCTTCTCTTCTTTTCTTCTTTAACATAAAGCACTCCAGTAGCGATTACAGTTAGCTCTTAAAGTTATGTACTTACTTTATTCCTGTGGTCAAAGGCTAGTACCATCAGGTTGAATGCACTTATTGTAAGTCGATTTGGACAAAAGCGTCAGCTAAATGACATGTAATGTAATGTAGAAAATAAATATGAACATGTTTTCTTTGCATTATTCAAGGTCTGAAAACACTGAAATTTTTTTTTATTTTGACCAGTTGTCATTTTCTGCCAATAAATGCTCTAAATGGCAATATTTTAATTTCAAATTTGAGAGAAATGTCGTCAGCACTTGTTCACAATGTTCATTTTACTCAAACGCATACCTATAAATAGTAAAAAACCCAGCAAAACTGATCATTTTGCAGTGGTCTCTTAATTTTTTCCACAGCTGTATGTTATTCCTCTGTGCCTCTGAGCTCCATTATTGTCCAGAAACACACACACTGTTGTTGTTTTTTTTGTTGTTTTTTTACTAAATCTCGCATACACTGTCCTGCTGCTTTAAATACCCAGGTTAACATTACCAACTGTGTATTGAAATCTGGATAAAATTAGTCGTGACAAAATACATAATGTGATTTTACTTTGATTGTCATGATGTCTATGTATCTGTCTTCTCTCTCTATAGTCCTCCAACAGTGTGTCCCCACCCTCCCCCTCTGAGCCTGACCTCACCCTGTTCAGCACCCTTAACTCCGGCCTGTCCACCATACCTGACCTTCTGGCGTGGGCCCGTGACAGCGGCTACCCCACGGTGACCTCATACACCGAGGCCGACCTGGCTAATCGCTTTGTGATCCAGCTGGCTGGGGGCGGGACAGGTCAGGACCCCTGTGTGTCTCTTGTTTTCATCACTGTGTGAGTGCCATCAACATCTCAGTTTTATTCTGAAATCCACCACTTATAGGAGAATCATTTGTCTTTTCTGTGAGCCTTCTATAGTGGAGGATGGGAAATGAAAACAGAATATTTCCATCATATACGTTGAACGAAGGGTTTTGAAGTGTAAGTGTGATTATTTAATGTCTACACATGGCCGTCTCCGTGTCTCCTCTCTGTCTGTGCCTCAGACGCGGTAACAGTGATGAATCCTCTGGGTGCGAGGCCTCCTTGGGCCGAGGAGCGCAGGCTGAGGCAGTGGCTGAACGGTGGAGGCACAGCGGGAGGAATCAGAGAGAGTTTCACGGTGCAGTGTGAGGACGGACGCCTCAGCGTGATCGTAGACCAACACATCCTGCAGGTCTTCATACCTCACTATTAGATGTAAACAATTCATAAAGAGAGAAGCCAGCAGCCCAAACATAATATATCCAGTGGTTTCTCAAAGACCATCATGCCAAGCAGCTGCTTGTAGTACCACCACATCAAATGATATATATACAGTAGTGGAAAAATTATTAGACCAGCCTTTTTCTTCAATTTCTTGTTCATTTTAATGCCTGGTACAACTAAAGTTACATTTGTTTGGACAAATATAATTATAACAACAAAAATAGCTGAGAGAGTTTAATTTTAGAGCTGATATCTGGACATTTAACATGGTTTTATTGTAATAACCAAAATCATTACCAAGATGATAGATATCAACTAGATATCAGCTCTTAAATTAAACTATTATCAGCTTTTTTTGTTTTTATCATTAAATTTGTCGAAACAAATGCACCTTTAGTTGTACCAGGCATTAAACTGAACAAGAAATTGAAGAAAAAGGCTGGTCTAATAATTTTTTCCATTTTTTATATTTTTTACATATATATATATTTTTTTTTTATATACTATATATGTATATTTTACTGTCTGGATCTGGATCTGGATGTGGGTCTTTTTGGATCTGGATCTGGGTCTGTTTGGATCTGGAACTGGATCTGGATCTGTTTGGGATCTGTGTCTGGACCTGGATCTGGGTCTGTTTGGATCTGGATCTGGATCTGGATCTGGATCTGGATCTGGATCTGGATCTGTTTGGGAACTGTGTCTGGATCTGGATCTGGGTCTGTTTGGATCTGGATCTGGATCTGGATCTGGGTCTGGATCTGGATCTGGATCTGTGTCTGTGTCTGGATCTGTTTATGCAATATAATATATATGTATATATATATATATATATATATATATATATATATATATATATATTTACTTTTATTAATTTGATGGCATGCCACAGAGGAAAATTATTCAAATTCAAAGTTGTCTTGTGTCGTCTCACATCCCTTCAGAGCTTGTCTGTCCCCGTGGCTGCCGTGACTCTACAAGACTCGACATGCCAGGCTCAGTCCAATGGGAGTCATTTCCTGTTGGTGTTCCCAGTCATTTCCTGTGGGACTGAGGGTCTGCTCCTGGGACAGCCTAAAGGGGTGCAGTACAAAAACATGGTAAGAAATTCGGACAGGAAACATTTTGAGATATGCAACCCTGATTCCAAAGAAGTCAGGACACTGTATAAAACATAAATAAGACATAAAAGAATGCATCAAATTCATCATTTAGAGATTATAGAGATTAGATTTCCAAAACAAAAGTTTGTCTGTTTGAACATTAAATATATTGTCTTTGTACAGTTTTCAATTGAATACATTTCACCAAGGATTAGCAAATTATCATTGTCGTTATCTCTGTTTTATTTACATTAGAGAAAATGTACCATTTTTTTTAATCAGGGTTGGTAGATAATGACACCCCACCCCCCCTGAATTCTGGGAGATTCAAAGTTATATAAATACAGGCACTAAGTGAAGCTTTTAGGATTCAAAATAAGGTCAAAGTTTACCAGGCAGAGGAACATAATGGACACTTGAAACTGTGGTTAGCAGACGTTGTTCTCTGTGAGACTCGTGACCCAGGTCACAATGACCAGAACAACGCTGAGTTGAAGCCTAAAAACGGGATGCTGCACAGAGGCTAATTAAGTGAGAGAAAGTCTTGGTTCAGAGGCAGGCAATTAGGAGGGAGAAAATTTCAAAAAAGGAAAGAGAGACAGAGGCAGTAGCTGTATGTAACATACAGTCAACACTCAAGTCGACAAGTTTACTTACAACCAAACATCAAACAAGTGCATCAATAGCAAGCCAGCTAATATTGCTTCCTAATCCAATAGGAAGTGGTCCAAAGCTCCTGGCAGGAGACAGAAGCTGTATGTAATATAACATGAACTATGTGTCTATAAAGTAAAAAATAGTAATTTGCAGTAGTCCAAACAGGATAAAATAAAAGCATAGCAAGGATAACTGTTCCCAGGTTAGCAAAGGATAAAAAAAGATATCATTTTTTATATGTTTTTGTGAATGGAGGAACACTTCACTTGAACATCAAAGCTGATGTTCAAGTGAGAGTCCAGAGTTGATAGGACCTCCAGATATGTAGCCACAGGTTAAGAGGTATCATATGTAACTTTTCTGTATTAAAAATGACTAAAAACAACTAGACTTTGTTGAGCTGCGTTCTTACATTATCCTAAATTTTCCCAACAATGTATATGGTTGTCGGTTGGAAGCTGTAAATAAGGGACTTTTTATCCAGTGTTAGGCCACTTTTTATAAGTACACTTTTAAGAACTTGGTAATTATTAACTGGATAAAGGATTTTAGTCATCAAACATCTGGATCTTAAGTTATCAGAGAAACGTTATCATAGCCTCTCTGGGATGTCATTTGTCCACAGAGCAGCGTCAAAGAAACATTGACGTTTTAACATCAAACTGCTTCATTCAATGTTTTAACCATGTTTAATCACCTCCTGAACAGAAAACTGAACAGATCAAAAACGTGAGAAACTGACTCCAATGTCAGTCATCGTGGTGAAGACAACAACTCCCATGGGCCGTGTCAGCAGACTTTTATTATAGTTTTGAATGAGAGAGCAATAGCTGCAGAAAATTACATATTGTGTGTTTAGGATTTATCCAATGGACTGCGAAGGTTAATACAAATTCTTTGTTGTTATTTAGTTGCAAGAAATATATCTGAACAGTTGTACACAACCTTTGTTTAAGATCACATTACTTAAAATCAAAAACAAGTCTTTGTTAGTAAAGTAACAACCTAACATCAAACAAGTGCAGCAACACAAGACTTGGCAAGCCAGCTAATATTACTTCCTAATCCAACAGAAAGCGGTCCAAAACTCCTGTGCTAGTGGTGTAAACACCAACACTCCCCAGATGCTCTGAGCTCCCAGTCCTGGCAGCATGGCTAACTGAGCAGTACGTAATGACTTACAGTTAATGAAAGTGAAGGATTGATCTTATCCTTAGGTGTTATTGAGACATACAGCTCAGTGTCATCTGCATAGAAATTAACATTTCAATTGTGTGTGAACATGTACACAGAAAACAGCAGCATACCTAAAACTTTTTATTATCAATAGCGATAGAGAAGGTTTTTTTAATGTAATGTACTGTAATGTAATTACATGTAATCATGTAATCTTCTGTTTGCTGTTTCCAAGTACACCTTGTGTTGTTACGGCTGAAGGCCTAAATCTGGGCTTTTCTGTCTTCATCTTCCTTTTCCTCTCTGGCCAGTTGTTATTATGGAGAGACGAGCCACGGACCAATATGGCACGCAATGAGACCAAAATGAAGCCCAGAAATCCACTCGGCATACATGTGAGATATCGTTATATGCACTAATATTGCGATGAAAAGACTTTTCCATTTTTCATTCAATATTTTTAACCTGTTATCCCCCTGTTTCTCCTCTCAGTTCAGCTGTTTGGCTGCAATCCCCACCCTCCCTGCATTTGCTGATGATGATGTTGATGTAAACACTCCTCCGGCAGGGCTGGTCCCCTGGGTACCCAAGAGTCTGGGGGCCGCCCCAGGACTGAGCCGCCTACCGACTCCTAGACACAGATCTGGGCCTGTTCTTATTTTGAAACTCTTTGTCAATGAGAACTACGAGAACAGACGGATTGGTCCCTGCGTCATTACTGCAGACCACCGTGTCTATGTTGAGGTCTGCATGTGTTACATATTTTCTGCTGCTTATTTGATGCATACTGTCAACACCAAATTCTTTCAAGGAATGTGTTATTTTTCTTAATATTCTAATTTCTGATAAACATCTTGATCACTGAAAATTATGTATAGGAGATACTCTGCTACTACTACACTGTAAATAATCGCTGTGAAATCTACAGTTATTTACTGTGTTATTCACAGTTTATCACTGTGTTTGATTTTTACAGTATAGTGCTGTATAATTTACAATAAATATCGGTCCTTGTGACAAAATTACGGTAGTCAAATCATTACTGTGGAAAATCACAGTAGTTAAAACATTACTGTAGAAAAAACACAGTAGACATCCTATACAGATGCTATATAATATACAAATAATTAACTTAAAGTCAAGTTCATACAAAATTTCACACAAAACACAGTATGGAAATTGTAAAACAGTAAATGTATTAATATTATTTTCTTTAGTGTATAGAGCAATTACTTGCAATTACTAGTTATTTCTATAGAAAATAATGATGAAATTATTATCAAATTAACAGCATTGTTTACTGTGCCGTATTGCCATATACAGTACCATTAAAAATCTAAATGTTTAATTGTTTTTTTATTCTTACAGTAAACAATCAGTGTTTGATTTTTTTTTATTTTACAGTATAAAAACAGTACTGTAAATAAAAATACAGAACTTCTTCTGTAAATAATAATTATAGTAAGTTACTTGTTAATTGCTGCCAATAATTTACTGTAAAAATCACAGTAAATTCTTTACAGTGTAGTAAAACTGTCACAACTGACAAACTCATTTCCTGCTGTGTCATCTGGCCAAACATTGAACTCCAACTCGTCTTGTTTATTGTTGTTTTGTTTTCTGTCCTACTGCAGATTTCAGCCAAAGGGTCCTCTGTAGATGTCTTGGAGGTGAAGTCATGTGTGGTCTCTCCCCTGTCAGACCCCAAAAAGTCACGTTTCTGGACTGTCATAAGTGATGGCTGTTCCTCAGACCCCTCACTCACCCTCAATAAGAAGAAAACAGATGAAGAAGAAGAAGAAGAAGAAGAGGCCAGAAGTGATGGTGAACTG
This sequence comes from Centropristis striata, assembly GCF_030273125.1. Classification (NCBI taxonomy): domain Eukaryota; kingdom Metazoa; phylum Chordata; class Actinopteri; order Perciformes; family Serranidae; genus Centropristis; species Centropristis striata. The sequence continues at coordinate 9,930,610 of NC_081529.1, read as the reverse complement.
GAGGAGGGAAATGAAGAGATAGAGGAGCAGGAAAGAGACAGAGATGGAGGTGTCCCATACCGATATAACATAGAAAGAAATTGGAGAGAAGCACCAAAGTGGATGGAAAAGAGCATTACTCAAGAGGAGGAAGAGATACGGCCCTTGAGGTTTAGTTTCATCATGCGACCGGTTTTTAATGACTCTATGCAGTTCCTCCACTGCAGCCTTCGCATGTGTTTGTCTGACTCAAAAGTAGGGGAACGCGTGAAGGAAACAGTGGAGAATGACTGTGAGGATGGCATACGTATCCCTCCACTTGTGTATGGGGCATCCAGACATAAGGTACAGAAACAATTAAAACACTACAGCTTCATTAGCTATATCTATACGCGTGCTTCCACTGAGTACTTTTTAGAGATGGGCTGAGTGTTTTGGCTCCGCCCACTACTTAGTTCCCCTTGGCCTCTGTTCCCATACAGGTACTTTTGTCGTGGCTAACCAACAAAGTTCGAATCAGGGTTATAATAGTTTTGGATTTTAGTTTAGTTTTAGTTTTAAAATTCAGTTAGTTTTAATTCGTTTTTAGAGTGAGTTTGCTTGTTTTAATTAGTTTTTATTTTTTGGAAAATGCTTAGTTTTAGTTTAGTTTTTATTAGTTTTAGTGTTAGTTTTAGTTTTTTGTAATGGGGTATTTGTTGGGTGCCTTTATTTCCTTTGTCTGATCCATCTCAGCCCCAATAAGTTTATTAAGTCATAAAACCAGATAGATGAAATAGATTTCATATCAACCAAAAAGGTTAACGTATGAAAAAAGTTGACAAAAACGAAAACAAAGGACATTTTCACTATAATTTTAGTCATTTTAGTTAGTTTTGTAACCACAAAATAAAGTTTCAGTTAGTTATCGTTTTTTTTTAAACTTTTTTTTCAGTTAACGAAAATGTTTTTCGATTCTAGTTTTCGTTATTTCGTTAGTTTTCGTTAACTATAATAACCTTGGTTTGAATGTAACATAATTAGTTCTGCCACACTTACATGATTATTTAGCAACAATTTTGACCGTGACACTGACAACAGAGCAATGTGCCAAGTCCAAACAGTCGAGACATCAACATCGTCTTCTCTTCTTTGGTTTCTTGTTCTCGATTCTCTCTTCTCAGTCTGCTCTGCTCATTTCTTTGAAAAATGGAGCTGTTATTTTGTGGTTATGTCGAGTTCTACTCACGTCATATCCCGCCTCAACTGTATCCAATCAGCGTCGACTAGTTAGTAGCTGCTCAGAAAGTACCTACCCGAGGCAGGTACTTTCTGAGCCGCTAACCGGTGAAGTTGAAGTTGAAGTTGGGTGGATCCTCTCTCCCAAGTCACATCCATAGCGGCTCACGAGAGGGAAAAGTATCTGATGGAAAAGTGTCTTAGATTTCATGGCCCAAAACAAGTTCATAATAAAGGACTAAAGGGCTAGTTCAAATTTTTGAAGGGGGATTGTATGAGATCTACCAAAAACAATCAATATTTGTTTAAGCATACGCTATAGTTAGAATATTTTTAACTTTCCGATAAGCCATTAGCTATGCTTTGCTCAAAAAACAACTGTTTGTGTCATTGTGGTGTTTTAAAGGGATTAATTTGGATTCTATACTGGTATCATAGCACTGCGAGTTGAAACTATAACACATGGTGTGTATTCCTCTCCTATGTTCCAATTTCAGTGTGAAATCAGAAACCTCTCCAGACCCATGGTGGTCACCCAGCCTATTAGTTCACTGGCACCCAGAATGCTGAGGCCCCCTGCTGGTCAAAGAACAAAGAGACTGAGTGTCTCCCCTCTGGCTGGTCCAGACCCAGAACACAGCAGTGAGTATCGTTTAATTGGTCATTTACCACTGTTGAGAGACTATAAAACCTACCATCACGCCCTCCTGTGTCTTCAGGCTCCGTGGTACAGACAGGACCAGTGATTGGAATCGTCTTTGCTGCTTTTGCGATGGGTGTCGGTCTGATGGGGGGACTGTGGTGCATCTATTATCATACAGGTAATGAGATCAGCTTTCTTCTGCAACAGAAAGGTATGCTGCCAAAACACATTATCATCTAAAAATCCAAAGTGATGTTACTGAAGGTCCATATTGATTTTCTATGTATTTATTTTTATAAAAAATAATTAAGTGTCTAAGTTGCAGCTTAACACATCAAACATTATTAACATTTATTATAGCTAGTGGTATGTTTGGAGATGTTATAAAGGGAATATATATTATATCTTTTGAAGGGGCACGTCCAGCACTTCTTGGAGCAGAAAGTCATTTAACAGATCCCGCTGATGAAGTCCCCAACATCTGGAATCCACCATCACTGTCTGATCAGTCATCCAGTTCGGTGTAGAGGTAAGATCTAATATGAGCACGGTCATTGGAATGGGAACTATATACATACATATATATATATATATATGTATATATATATATATATACATATATATATATTAGGGCCGGGACTCGATTAAAAAAATGAATCTCATTAATTAGAGGCTTTGTAATGAATTAATTAATTGAAATTAATCACATTTTAATCGCATATAAATATTTGACCTGAGAACAGTGAGAATCACAGTGAGGTCATTGTGACCCAGGTCACAATGACGAGAACAACGCTGAGTTAAAGCCTAAAACGGGATGTTGCACAGAGGTTAATTAAGTGAGAGAAAGTCTCAGTTCAGAGGCAGGCAATTAGGAGGGAGAAGATTTCAAAAAAGGAAAGAGAGACAGAGGCAGTAGCTGTATGTAACATACAGTCAACACTCAAGTCAACAACTTTACTTACAACCAAACATCAAACAAGTGCAACAACACAAGACATAGCAAGCCAGCTAATATTACTTCCTAATCCAATAGAAAGTGGTCCAAAGCTCCTGTTCTAGTGGTGTAAACAACAACATTGCTCCCAGTCCTGGCAGCATGGCTAACTGAGCTAACTAGCTGATGGCAGCTACAGTTAGCAGTTAGTGGTTAGCATTAATTTAGCAACAAATTAAAAAAAAACCTTCATCTCTATTACAAGTGAGTGTAACATCAAAATGGTTTTTGCTGTTATGTTAAGATAAAGTTGCATAATGTAGCATTAAAATTAAAAACCCTGTCCATTTCGAAACTGACAATGTTAAAGGTGTACAATGCTGAATCAGTGGAGTACTTTTTAATGGGGAATATTCAAGTCTGTTAGTTAGTTTCATTTGAATTTGTAAGTAATTTGAATTAAATCATTTAATTTCATTCTAATAAAATACTTTAAATAAACACATTTAAAACACAAGTACTGGGAATTCACTAGGAATTCACTGCCTTTTGGTAATAATCTTCTATTATTTACTTTTGTATTGTGAGAGTTGTTGTAGACTTTTGTAATGACACAAAGTACCATTCAAAGGATTAAATTGTAATACCAGCAACACATTGCATCACATTACACAGACAAATGCATGTAAAGCTACGATCAAAGATGTCATTGCCAGTCAGACAAGTGTTTTTACCACAATCCCCTTTGTTCATATTAAACACATTAAAAGATTACAGAGTGAAACTATGCCAGTGACTTCAGCTGGGTGGCACAGAGTGAACCTAGTGCCAAATCGTTGTATTAAAATAAACTAGTGGTTAGAAGCACTGGCAGTTCCAGAAAACTTATCAGCATTCAGCTAACACCTGCAGATTTCAGCTCTGATATGCCAAATAGGTCTGAACAGTTTTATTCTTTTATCTGTTTCTCAGGATTTCCTGCAAATCTGAGAAAGGAGAACTGGGACAGAGGTTTTAACAGCTGCCTGTGTGCGTGCAGAGCCATGTTTGTGCACCCCTTCATTGTTCATTGCTGTGCAGCAGCAGAGGACAGAAACCTTGTGAATACAGTAGTACCTACTCATCACTGTATTGTCAGATGTTTGATTCAAAGTGAAACTTGTTTGTTTGATGCTGCTACCCATTCTACATCATGTCATTTCAAAAGTGGCAGCGAGCTGTCTCATGGAGAGACGTTATCTGGATTCAACAGGATCTAACTTGGTTGATTTGACTCAAACAGAAACCATCATCATCGCTTTCAAACAAGCAACACAAGGTCACAGAAGAATTGAGAGGTTACTGTGTGTGTCTCTCTGAAGAGTCAATGTTTTACAGAGTCATTTTCACTATTTGTGTTGTAACTGTGAATCAGCTGGAAACTGCATTTATCTGTATGTGAATTGTTTTGTGTTTATGTTGCAAATAAAATGTATTAAACAAACTGAGATTCACGTTGACTTGTTGTTTTATTCTAGTGAGTGAGTTAGTTAGTTAATATGTTGTCAATAAGTATACAGTACTGTTAAAAATATTCATTGTGAATGGTGAATGTAATATGGATATGTATACATGCAGTGGTGGAATTTAACTAAGTACATTTACTGGACTTTTACTTGTAGTGGAGTAATTTCACAGTGTGGTATCACTACTTTTAGAGATCTGAATACTTCTTCCACCACTGTCTATGTGTTAACAGACTGTTATTACACATTAATAGAAATGGCAAAACTGATTTGGAGTCATGTTGCCATGCACCCTATGAATGTTAGCTCAATATCAGCCCTCTCTTTGGTCTCAGCCACCAGTGGTCAAATTGGGGATGCTTGACTTAGCATATTTTCAACAATTTACATACACAGTTGCCCATAAAGTTGGATAGTTTAGTTTTCAGATACAATCCTCTGTTAATTGTGGTTTAATTTCCATTGTGATATGTTTGGAAGAGATTGATTAATAAAGCTTATCTGTCAACAATAAATCACATTGTCACAGTCATTTCATGAAAAGAGGTCCAACTTTATGGGTAAACTTCCTCATAAAATAAGATTCGCTTCAGGTGATCATCTGATAAGTGTCTCATTGAGTAGGATGAGGAAGCTTGTGTTGGGTGGACTGACTGCCATAGATGTAGAGATGCTGATTTAAGAAACATTTTGTCCAGAGCTTTATATCAGGCTTTATAAGTTGTTAACAATAAGAAAAATATGATATACTAAACAGCAACCTTATTTACTCATCTACAGTACGTATAGTATGTATAGCTACACTACTGGTCAAAAGTTTTAGAACACACCAACTTTTCCAGAATTTAATTGAAAATTATGCAGTTTAATGTCTCAGTGTACTCTGAAATTAATGCACATTTGCAACATTTAAAATTCTTTATTAAGCATGATAGTGTTTTGAAAGTAAAAAAAAGATTCAAAATCACATTTTATGTTGGACTAAAGGACTAAAAAAAGACACAAAATGACAAAAAAAGACACCAAAAGGACTAAAAAAAGACACAAAATGACCAAAAAAAGACACAAAATGACTTACAAAGACATGAAAAGAATTCAAAAATGGACAAAATAGCCCAAGACTCCATAGAGTTAAGTTGTTAACCCATTTCTTGTTCCCTGAAAAAGGCCTACTTGTATAATTCTGAAATGTACATTATTTTTCAGTTTTGGTTCAGCTTACCTTTTTTTATTTACCTCTGGCAGTTCACCACTTACCTTTGTACTATTTCAAGCTGTTCATTCGACTTGAACTGCTTGAATTTCAATAAAAAACTGGAAAAATTGGGGTGTTCTAAAACTTTTGACCGGTAGTGTATTTACCATCAATAATTAGCAAAGACAATGCAAAGACACAAATACACGGTTGCACATAAAGTTAGAATAACTGTGTTTTCAGACACAATCTTCTGTTAATTGTGGTTTAATTTCCATTGTGATATGTTTGAAAGAGACTGATTAATAAAGCTTATCTGTCAATAATAAATCACATTGTCAGTTATTTCATGAAAAAAAAAGAAGATATATCTTATTCCAACCTTATGAGTCTAAATAGTCCAAACAAAAAAGAAAACACATTTTTGTCACTGTAAATGATGAAAGACTTCAGAACACTTTCAAATGATTTCAGACGATGAACGAAGCTACCTCGCAGCTAAATAACTTCAGTCTTGGTGGCCATAATGCATCTTAATGCTGGTTAAGGTTGCCACCCACTGGAAATAAGCAGCAGAAGTGACCACAGAGGACTTGTCAAGGGAGAAAAATAAGAAACTGACAGGTTTGATAACGATATAAATTGCTTTAATATTCTACTCAAAAGGGCTGTACACTTCATTCAGAACAATAATACAGCAGTAAACAACTATTTACTATCAAAAGATCCCAGGGACCAGAGGATGAAGTGTGTATTTTAATCCAGTCTTCATCAACAAATTGTTCTAGGCAGCCATGAATGCGTATTTGTGCATTTGAGCATCTCCCAAAGTGTTTTTAGGACTGTCGGTGTTGCCATTCATGCAACATCCATAAAATCACAACAGTTCACTGAAAGATTATACAATTCTCAGTAGAGCTACGGGGAGTTTTGAGCTAATCCCCTTCATCACTTTGAGCAACCCCTTTTCATTACATGTGGTCTTTGTGAACATGAAAGTGCAGCTTTAATTGTGAGTATTTTAAGAAGCACTGGATGTGCTGTGAAAATGGTACTGCAAATTCACATAACACTTAGAAAGTAATTTCAGAATGGACCTTCTGCAGGAGCCAAGTACATCCTGTGAATGCATCATCATCATCATCATTCATCTCTGTTGGGAGCCCAGCTGCATTGTATTAATGCTGCCTGCTTCATTCAACAAAAGGGAAAGAACACACACGCACATAAAAAATATAATTACAACTTTCTGAGGAAAATTGTTGCCTGAAAATTACAAAACGTAATTTGGATGATGGTCCTATTGGAACAGTTGCCTGGCACATCCTGGGAAAAATAACCCAAATTATCATTTTTTGTGTGTTTCGTAAAATACGTATGTGTCATAATGTTGTTGTTTTTTGTCAGGGTGGTTCCAGCATTCCTCCTGCACTAACACACAAACTTTTAGCTGATGAAATAACATTCTTACACAATTAATCACGACCTTCCATCTCTACACATGCAAGATATTAGTTGATGCATATTCCTCTGACTGTAAATTATGTACAAATGCCATTTCACCCAGTTTTTCCACCACGTCATTGCTTTCAGGGCTCAGTTTTGAGTGAACATGTCTCCATAGCTACATTGCGTCTCTTGGTGGCGCTGTAGGTCCATTCTGCGCTGGAAGCTGTGCTGACAGCGGGGGCAGCTGAACGGCCGGTAGCTGCTGTGCTTTCGGCTGTGGGTGATGAGGTTGGAGCTCTGGCTGAATCCTTTACCACACACCTTGCACACATGTGGTTTCTCACCTGAGGGAGACAAAAAATGTGTGAGTAGAAGTTTGAGCATTTCACATACTGCAGTTTATGCACTGTTCCCTCACCTGTGTGTATGAAGGTGTGTTTCTTCATGTCTGACTTCTGGTGGAACCTTTTGCCGCAGTACTGGCAGGGGTAAGGCCGCGTGTCTGAGTGGATGAGGAGGTGTGTGGACAGGGTGGATGAGCGCTTGAACACCTTTCCACACACTTTGCAGCCAAAGCTACGCTCCTGGAGACACAAACACATGAGCACACAGACATGAGCATGAGGAAGAACCATTGTTTTCAGAGTTTCATGTTTTTTTTTACTGAAAATGATCAAACTATTTTTCATATGTGTCCTTACCTTAGCTCTAGCATAGCTGCCTCTGAAGCCAAATGGCATATGGGGCATGTCGGGTGAACTTGCTAACGGGACAGAGAGGCTGCTGTGAAGATGAGCCTGCAGGCCTCCCCCAGATATTAAGAACTCTGAAAAAGACTGTTGGAGACAGAAGGAGTGAGATAAAATGATGAGACCTCTGTTGAGTCTGTACTTACTGCTAAAAATATGAAGCTGCAGTCAGCAGCTGGCTAGCTTAGCTTTGAAAACAGGGCAACAGCTAGCCTGGCTCGGGAGTGTGTCTATGTTCCCCGGGTCCTATGTTCCCTTCTTTTTATGAGACTGGGGAACATAGGACCCTTTTCCCCCACTTTTCCCAAAAAGGGTCCTAAGTTTCCCGGTCTGTTATTTTTTCCACCATTATTGCCAAATTCCATGGCAAATAGGCCTATGTAGGCCTACGGGCTAACCCTAACGCTAACCCTAACCAGGGGAACATAGGACCCGAGGAACACAGTACCCAGGGAACTTGGGCCCGAGGAACATAGTACCCGGGGAACATAGGACCCAGGGAACATAGGACCCGGGGAACATAGGACCCGGGGAACATAGGTCCCAGGGAACACAGGACCCAATAAACATAGGACCTGGGGAACATAGGACCTGGGGAACATAGGACCCGAGGAACATAGGACCCGGGGAACATAGGACCCAGGGAACATAGGACCCGATAAACATAGGACCCGGGGAACATAGGACCCTGGGAACATAGGACCCTGGGAACATAGGACCCGGGGAACATAGGACCCAGGGAACATAGGACCCAGGGGACATAGGACCCAGGGGATATAGGACCGGGGAACATAGGACCCGGGGAACATAGGACCCAGGAACATAGGACCCGGGGAACATAGGACCCTGGGAACATAGGACCCAGGAAACATGGGACCCAGGGAACATAGGACCCAGGGGACATCGGACCCGGGGAACATAGGACCCGGGGAACAAAGGTCCCGGGGAACAAAGGTCCCGGGGAACATAGGGATGACCCCCCTGGCTCCATCCACAAGTGGCAAAATCTGCCTTCCAGCAGTCTCATAGCTTTCTAATTTCTGTTTCTAGGCTGGTATAAGTAACTTCCGAGTAAGAAAATCAGGGAACTGTCTTATTCTTTTTTTGTATACTTATTCTCGTCAAATAAAACAAACAAGATATGTGCGTTTAGGCTGGGGTAGTTGGGACCGCTGGACAAAACAACAGTGCATCAGCCCCGAAACAAAAATTTGAAACAGAAACCCAACGTCACACTGTAAAATAAGCATGACAAGCAAATGCTACATGTAGCAGCATGACCGACCAAAACACACTGAACATTATGTTTAAAAAAAAGGGCGATTGCTAAGTGGCTAAATGAGAGTGGTTGTCAGAGATATTTAACATCATCACACAGGAACTCTCTCACGGGGGTTAGGGTTAGTTAACCCTAACCGTCTCACAGCCTCTAGTTGTGTATTTCAGTGCTCTTGCAAACTCTTGTAGATTGTAAATCATGATAATAAACTATTGATTAGGCTACAAATTCTCTTGCTTGTCAAAACTGCTGGTTAGCTTGCTGGAAGACTGTCTGAATCTAACAGCTGTGATGTTCAAGTCCTGCGACCATGGAGTAGTTCACTATAGCATAACATTAATTTTTTACTTCTGTCGGCTGCATTAACGCTTGAAACTTCATAAAATGGTTACTTGTGGAGACTATCCTGCTGAAACCTGTTTGCCACAGAGCTTATTTTCTGCAATGATCCAAAATCCAATGCAAAAATCCCATAAGCTAATTTTACTTCTGGGTTATCCTACAAAAATTAAGTTGTGCAGAATAGTTATATCTTTGAAATAACCATTTTTCCATAACAACAACAACAACAACAACAACAAATGCAATCATCTTCCTACAGAGCAGCACAGACTGCACTTAGAGACTTTATTTTACACACTCTGCCATGCCTCCACATGTTGCCAGCTTCTGTGCCACGGCAGTTACTTTTATCATTATTCACTCTAGCTTCCTCTTTGATACAACAGCTGATAGTAACAGAGATAGTGAGGACATAGTTAGAGATAGTTCTCGCAGTGCGGAGGCGTCGTACCTTTTCACAGAGCGGGCACTCGCTCACAGGAGATTTGAGGTCAGTGTGTGACGTGTGGTTGAGTAACATGAACACCAGTCCCTCCAGTTGTCTCTCTCTTTCAGATCCCTGTTGTCTGTCCACCGTCCAAGGCGACACTGGCAAAGGAGCGTCTCTGGTCTCCACAGGGGCTTTTGTTAGAATGTGAAAGAGGCACATCTTTAGTTTATTTAGAAAAATGTCTTGCTTTTTAGATGTCTTGACTTGGCATTTTGTGGCTTTGATTGTCTGAATATTGAGTTGCACTTTCTAACTAACTAACTTTCTAAACTAATGTCTCAATTATTTGGCTGAGATCAACAACATTTTTACATGCCATCCAAATAACTCATACTGTATACTCACTGTAGACTTATAATCATTTCAGAGTCACAAATAAATACATTAAAATTTTAAAATGCTCTGCTTAACCCTCCTGTTTAAGTTTAAAAAATAAAAATAAAAATAAAAATGAAAAAAAGTCAAAGTAATGTAAACCTATTGCATTTTTTATGTAGGTCTTTCCCATTTACATTTTAAAAAGTTTTAAACTGCATTTTTTATGAAAAACAAATTAATTATTCCCATTGAACCCTCCTGTTATGATGCGGTTCGAATTGACCCATTTCAAAGTAAAAAAAAAAAAAGTAAAATAAAATTCGAAAAAAGTCAAAGTCATGTAAAACTATTGTATTTTATATGCAAGTCTTTCCAATTTACATAAAAAAAGTTTTAAAATGCATTTTTTATGAAAAACGAGTGAATTATCCTCATTGAACCTGATCTGTAAAAGGTAAAGAAACCCATTGCACTACATATTGATTGAAATAGTTAGTAATGGTGTTATTAAAGAAATATAAACAATGTTTATTGATTTTTTTTTTGTTTCTGACACCTTTGGATAATAAAATATGCCCCGGGTCAAATTGACCCATTATTGCTGTTTCTGAGAAACTAACATAACAGGAGGGTTAACAAAGAGTTGAGTACCTGAAGGCCAAGGATCATGTGTGGTGACACTGTGAGAGCGGACTGCCATCCCATCCCTTGGTGAGCAGGGGGACAAAGGCTGCACAGCATCTCCGGGACAATTCCTGTCCCGTCCCACCAACGGCCGCATGCTTACATCTTTTTGAGGCTTGCACTTGTGTCTGTAGGAGTCCTTAGACGGGCCGTGTAGATGAGTCCTTTTACTCTTGACCAGGAACGACCGCGGCATCGCAGACTGATAGAGCTGATGGGAAACGAGGTGAATAAAATCCTGCAGAATAAACCTGCAGGAGTGTGAAAAATCAGCTCTTTCATGTTGCTTTTAGAGCCTCACATACTCAGATGTCGCACACCTGCTACATGTTCAGTTACAATGCCAAAGCTTGAGGTTTTCCTTTGCAAATACAGCCCAACACCTGCACACAAGGTTCAGGGCTCTCACTGAGGGTAACCTGGCTGTGGTGTTGTCAGACAACTTCTAAACTGACATTACGGTTCACATTTTATCCTTTTATGTAATTTTGTATAGACATTTTGAAACAACAGCAGAATGATTCTAAATTTGGAACTGTATGACCACATTACCAAAATAAAACAAACCAACAAAGTGTGTTTATTAAGTTAATGATGATTAAAATAATATAATAAAATAATAATTAAGGTTGGTTTTTTTTTATCATTGGAAATGTGGCAAACGCATTCTTTAAAATGCTCTGGTATTAGTTTATTCTACCATGACATTAGATCACACGCTAACAGAGAAAGGGGAAAGACAGAAAAAAAACCTATTAACTAAAATAGACAAAATAAACCGTAGTAAACTTATTTTCCTCCAAAAAAAAATGCCAGGTAATCTTCTGAAACTTTTGAATTAACCTCTGAAATAAAGATTTAGTAGTAATTTTAAAAAACAAAAACCTGAAGTTGAACAGAAGAAGTTGTAGTGTGCCAATAGACAGACTATTACCTGTTTTAGCAACATCAAAAATATTTTTCAAAAATGAATACATTGACTATAACCTTGATATAACAGTGAGATTCCAGTGGATTTGCTGATCTTACCTTTGTAGTGCGCAGCTGAAAGTTGAGTCTTGTGTCTTCCTTGCTGGCTACGTCCTCTTCTCTCTTTCTCACACCCATCAACTGATGACATGACACAAAGAGATTTGATTTGATTTTCAGAGGCAGCTGAAGATTGAAGGACTTTGGTCTATTAAGGAGAAAATATGTCCAAAAGGTTAATTAGAATTATAAAATAATAATAATAATAATGTATATAGGTAGGAAGGTAGGAAAAGGTTTAGGAATCGAATATCTTTTGAATAGTTTTAGTCACTTTATGGGTTTCTACCTCTGTTGATACTCTTATTCTGAAAAGCAGAGTCCATATTAACATGACAATTTCTCTTCTGGTCTCCTCTAAAGGTTTGGTCAACACTTACTTAAATAAAGTCAAGATGAAATGTTATCTACTGTATGCTCGTGTCACAACTGGATTTACCACTCTAATGACTCTTCATGTGGGTGGACTCATAAATACACAGAGCACCTTTGGAAATTCTGAATATCTCATCGTTCTCATGTGAACCATGCACCAATTACACTCTATTTTACCTCTCTGTCTGTCGGGTTGTATGTGTGAATGAGTGTGTTGTCTTATGTGGTGCTAGCCATCCCACACAGTTCTTCGTGTAAGCAGGGGAGATTTTTTTTATCTTTTCACCAACTTCCTTCCATCTCAAGCACTATAGCCTGACCTTTAGTCGGTAAAACCGTAAAAGTTATTATGGCTTTAAAGATATTTAATGATTAGCTCATTATTATCAAATAAATCATAGACATTTTTACTGATTTATACAATTAATTATGTACTGAAAGTATTTTAGAGCTCCATAGAATACATGACAAGTGCATTTTGATAATATAAAAACAATGTGGAAAGTTAGAACCAACTGGCAAAATAAAGAAGTGTCAAAAGACATACTGAGTCATCGTGCTGCGTGGGACTTCGCAATAAAAGTTCCTCTATATTTTGTACTGTTGCACGCTGTGCAATACAGCTGAAAAGCAGGATGTCTGCAAATACATTCGGACTATATTATGTTCATTATCTTGTGCAATATATCTGTATATTACATCCTGGCATCTGAACTTTAATCACTTTACTCCTGAGACACTTTACTTTTAATTTTATATTGTTATATTTATATTATATTTTGTTGTTGTTATTTTGTTCATTATTTTTCTTATTTTATCCTATATTGTGATTGTTTTTGTAATTGTTTTGGAGGCTTTGGAGCAATCTGGAACCAGAATTTCCAGGATTAATAAAGTTCTATCTTATCTCATCTTATCTTATCTTATCTTATCAGTCTTAGCAGTCAGATCAACATTAATGATGTTAATGAAAACATTTAGTCTTACAGCCAAAATTGGAATAGACTAATATCACATCTAACACATAAGAACTATATTAAAAAAAATGGAAAAACTGGTAAAAAAAAAAAAAAAGAAGAAAAAAAAAAGAGAGGTTTCAATGCACCGTGCTTATTATTAGTTTATTTAAAAGGGGACAGTGCAATTTCATAAAACACATGATTACACATGGTTAAAAAAGCCAAAGTTAGCCAGAAGGCTAGTTTTCATCTGTAGTCCCCAGGCCATGATGTAAAAATAGCAGAGAATTACGAAACAAAACAACAAACAAACAAAAAGAGAAAAAAAACACGTACAATATTCAAAATACATATACAAACACTTACGATACAATTAAGAAAAAAATACAACATCACATACAACATCACAACACAACATTTGATCATAACATCAAAACAACACAACAGGCGTATCTTTTAGTGTTGGCAGCTGTAGGTGTTGTTTTAAAAAAATTTAAAAAAATTTGTGAAGTTTAAAAATTTAAAATACTGTATTTTTTAAAAATTGCACAGTGATGATAGTGCCTAGGTTTTTTTAATGCATAACTTTAATTGCTTGTTTATACAAGATTCCCAATGGGTTTTTTTTTTACTCTGACCAGCCTGGGACCAGCTGGTTAGGCAATAGTTAAAGTGGCTAAAAATCATCAAATGCAAATACATTTTTGCGGCTTCAGTTGACATTTCATTTTGAATTGCACAAAAATTTGCAAGATTAAACTAGATTTTTTTTTACACAAATTACCAATATGGGCTCTAAAAGAAAGCTCTCAATCTATTATTATCCCAAGATATTTATATTGGCTGACAATTTGTATTCTTTCTCCATTAACATGTATGTCGGGGTCAGATGAAACTCTATTTGTTTTAGTGAAATACATGCCTACAGTTTTAGAAATGTTTAGCTGCAGACAGCACTCCTGCAATCAAGTTGTAACACAGGACATTGTTTTAATGAGTTTAGCGGCAACAGTGTCTTTGGTGTGACCATGAACAAAGAAAACTGTATCATCTGCGTACATTAAGCATTCAGCCTCCGGACAAACAGTGGGCAAATCATTAATATAAAGACTAAATAAAAGGGGGCCTAATATTGACCCCTGAGGGACACCGGAGGTTAGCCTAAGAGAGTCAGATCTGCAATTATTAACTGATACCAACGATAAAAAGCTACTCAGTACTTCATATAAATTGATTAATCATCCTATAATAATAAAACAGGGAAAGTAGTAGTAGGCACCGTCAGTCTTATAAAAAACACTTGAACTACCATCAGTGTGATAAGAGCTACCTAAAACAACATCTCTGGGGAAAACTTGTTTAAACCTTGACTTTGAGTTTTTTAGTTTTGGCTGTTTTGGATGTCGCAGGATTAATGACCTGTAATACAGCCTGCCACCAGGGGGCGAATGAGTATTTTTGGCCTCACTTGGAAGGAGATGTCATGTCGTCTATCTTTATATTATGTCTATAGTTAAAACAAAATAACCAAAAAAGAAAATAATCTATATGCAGATGATATACTGTTTTACTTAACAAAGCCTCTGAGGTCGGGCCATGATCTAATGTTGTATGTAGCTTTGGGGGTATCTCTGGTTGCTCTCATTTGTTTGAAATCTGAAGTACTACCAGTTTATAAATGTACAGGCCTGTTGTGATGCTAGGATGCAGCCTAATCCTTCACTCGGAAAAAAGTGCCAATTATTCCACATCGTATAAATTTGAAATTACCTTTTTGTCAATTTCACTCTATTGCTGAAGACAACCCAGCACCTTTCTTGATTAGAGGAATGGCAGCCATAACAATAAATATACTACATAAAAATCTGATTTTAAAGATAAACTCACTGTTTGAATATGAATTGTGATTGTAACACTTTTTCTATGATAGAATAAAATCAATGATCAATTATTATGGAATGCAATCCTTCAAATTCCTTACATTAGTAAATAGTAGGGTTTCTGACACTGCATATTCTTAGCTCTGGGCTAAGAGTTGCCCCTGGTATCACGTATTTAGCCCAGTGTTTAGTCGAGTTTAAAGGGATAACCCTGAAAAGTCGGAGCTAACAGAGCGGGGTCTGCAAGTCAGGATGAGCCCACTTTACGTACCAGAATTGTGCCAGTGTGGGGCTACACGGTCGTGTAGTGGTTAGAACTACAGGCCTCACAAGAGGCTCCGGCCTGTGGCTCTTCTGTGTGGAGTTTGCTTGTTCTCCCCGTGTCAGTGTGGGTTCTCAACAGTTACTTCCTCCCACAGTCCAAAAACATACACTTATATTTAATTGGTGACTCTTAATTGCCCGTGGGAGTGAATGAGAGCGTGATTGTCTGTCTCTATGTGTCAGTCCTATGATAGTCTGGCGATCTGTCCAGGGTGTACGTCCTCTTCTCTCTTTCTCACACCCATCAACTGATGAAATGACACAAATAGATTTGATTAGTCACTTGAGGAGAAAATGTGCCCAAAAGGTTAATTAGAATTATATAATAATAATAATAATAATAATAATAATAATAATAATAATAATAATAATATTATATAGGAATTAGGAATCGAATAGCTTTTGAATATCGTAGTTTTAGTCACTTTATAGGTTTTTACCTCTGTTGATACTCTTATTCTGAAAAGCAGAGTCCATATTAACATGACAATTTCTCTTCTGGTCTCCTCTAAAGGTTTGGTTGACACTTACTTAAATAAAGTCAAGATGAAATGTTATCTACTGAATGCTCGTGTCACAACTGGATTTACCACTCTAATGACTCTTCATGTGGGTGGACTCATAAATACACAGAGCACCTTTGGAAATTCTGAATATCTCATATATGTGTGTGAATGAGTGTGTTGTCTTATGTGGTACCAGCCATCCCACACATGTAAGCATGGGATATTTTTTTATTTTTTCACCAACTTCACCTCAAGCACTTAACTATAGCCTAGTCTGGAAATCCTCCAGGGTGTACATCGCCTCTCGGCCAATGTCAGCTAGGATCAGCTCCCCCGCGACCTGAATGCAGATATTCGGTTAAGGACAATTAATGAATGTGCCAGTGTAGAAGCTCTCAGCCCCAGCCTAACAGTGCTATAACCCTGATAATAATTAAAAAAAAATGAAAAATAAAGCTACCATCTCTTTATATTCTTGATAATATCAAAACCTTGCTTCTACAATCACTAAAAAAGTACATATATTGCATATAATCTCTCTATATAGATCAAGTGATACTGTCTGAATCTGACCTCAGATTGAAATCAAATCATCAAGGGCCACATGTGAAACAAAACAAAAGCATTTCTCAATGTAGCTGTACTTTTTGCAAACATCTCATTTGACTCCTGGTGTAAGCAGCATAAAACGGAGCTCAGCTCATCTTGAAGTGCATGAAGAGAGGCATGTCAGGGCACTGTGGTTGATGTGGGGGGGGGCTTGCAACCTTCTCCCAGGGGCTGCCAGACGAGAGGAGACGAGAGTAGTGCAGAGAGCTGAGACGTGCTGGTGGGTTCGGTGGGTTTCTGCCTCATTTGTTTTGGAGGGTTCAGGGGCTTCTTGTTCCCCTGATGGTGGTAGAAATGTGCCTTTCTAGGAACCTGAAACTCAGGGAGGAGGAGGGGGAGAAGGGAGTGGGACTTTAGTCAAAAGTTCATTTTCCTATTGCGTTGTTTCTGACATTCACTTACTATAACATGTTGACTTTTTAATTCCAACTTTGTCTGGTTATACGTGGGAGGAACATGGTATATGTTTGATATGACCTACCTGATGTGTTGTATATATATATATGAATACATTTCGCTTACATTACTACACGGTTGCCAATAAAGTTGGAATAATGTTGTTTTCAGACACAATCCTCTGTTAATTGTGGCTTCATGTTCATTGTGATATGTTTGGAAGAGATTGATTAATACATTTTTATGAAGATATACACTTTATCTGTCCAGAATAAATCACATTGTCACAATCGGTTCATCGGAAGACGTAAAAAAAAAATATATATATATATATTCCAACTTTATGAGCAACCGTGTATTTCCCATTTGCTTTAAAATATAACATTTCAGAAACCCATAAAATGTTTGACAAGTGTAGAGGGAAGCTGTCAGCTGCCATCCAACCCTCCATCAAACACCCTCTTTTTACAACAATAGTAAACTGTTGTCATAAATATGAACAGCTGTGCATGTATTTGCTATGATTACTTAGGATCAAAAGCTAGCAAGGTGACAACTTCATTAACATGGCCAAACATCAAACAAGCAGGTGCCACAACACTAGAACACGAGTCATAGTAAGGCAGCTAATATTACTTACTAGTTCAACAGCAAGAAAGCCAGATCACAGTCTGTTTTGCAGATTTACTCTTGTCTTGCATCCTCCTGCTCAATCAGACTTTTTCCATCTTTGCTTCTTCAATTAATCTTCATTAGTCTTGCCTCTGCCAGGATGTCCATAGAGGCTGCTGAACCCGGTTGCCAGCTCACCTTGCTCAAGTTCTGGCACGACAACAGCACTGCTACCCACCAGCATTCCTCCCAACGCTGAGCCTGAAAACCTCGTCCTCTCCTCTCGGTCTAAAGCACCGGTACCAGTAACACCAATCCCAGGATATTTTAACCTTTGTTAGGAAATTTAAGATAGATTGTCAGGATTCTGGGCTACCCGGTGGTGAAGTGGTTCGCACTCTTGCCTCACAGCAAGCAGCTCTTCTGTGAGGAATTTGCATGTTCTCACCGTGTCAGGATGGGTTCTCTCCGTTCTCTCCGGGTCTTCCGGCTTCCTCCAATGTCAGCTAGGATCGGCCCCAGCCCCCAATGACCCGAATGTGGATAATCGATTAATAGGGCTGTTTCCACTAACGGGTAATAGACGGACAATACCCGGAATGAGGCGGGTCTCACTTGCCAAAACGCCCCTAATTTGAATATGAGCAGTCCGGAGCAGGCTTTTGTCAGGACTTTTTTTGTCCCTGTAGAAGAGCAGGGTCTTTTTTCTCCCCTGAAAACAGCCTGGTTACTCATTGGATAGAGGGCTAAGTGGGATGTGACGTAGTACTCTACACGACAACAACACGCGCCATTTGTAAAAGCCAGTGAAGCAGTGTTCCCAACTTAGCGACTTTGTTGCTAAATTTAGTGACTTTCAGACCCCCTTAGCGACTATTTTTCAAGAAAGCGACTGGAGACAAATCCAGCGACTCCTTCTTACTCTTCTTAACCAGCCGCTAACAAGCCGGAGGCTGGCTTGTTAAGAAGTTTATATTAGAGTGATTTTGGAAAGTTTTTGTTCGGTTTTGTATCCTGCCTATTTTTTTGAAGTACTTTTCCTGTCCTGTTTTGATTATCTGTTTTTGCCTGCCTGCGTGTTAAAGAACCCTGCCTTCACCTGGACTATGTTTTTGCCTTCTGGACTGTCCTGCTCTTGATTCCCCATCTGAGTCCTGACATCGATGATGGTTCATATATGATTCATGTATAACAGAATAGCTTGTTTTCAATGATGCTTCACTAAATAATCGTTCTTCATCTAACACGTCGCAGATCTCTACATAAAAATTGAACGATAACAGGTGAGGATGAACATCTACAGTATATATGTGCATATATATATATATATATATATATATATATGTCTTGCTCGACACACAGGACCAAGTCCAATAATGCTGAACAAAAAGGGGTTTAACATGACAACAAATGAGACACCTATGTTCACATATAACATCACCACAGACACATAATGATTGTTTATTCTGTGATAAATTGTGTACCCATTTATGTACTTTCTCATTTTGCCACTCATGAAAAAGATGTTTGTTTGTAGTATATTAAACTGACATTATTAAATCAAATGCACTGTCATCAATGATCACAGAAAGAGAGGGATCAGATTGTTTGGTAGCCTCGGTGTCAGGCCGCAGTCTCAGCTCTTTGGTGTTTATCTGTGTTGCTGCTGTGGCTGGTGGCTTTCGGTGGTTTCAGTCAGAGGATTTGACGAAAGACGTGCCTTGCCACTTTCTCACGGCCAACAGCTTCTCTATCTCGCTGTCACCCGTCTGCCCCCACCCACCTATTTAACACTCATTTCCTCATAACGTTTCAACTTTCTCTCACTTAGGTTGGCAAAAGGGCCAAGGTTAAGGACAGTGCAGGACTTTCCTTTCCTTGTCAGTCGACAGAGAGGAGACAAAAAAAGCCTGAGAGCTTAAGATTTAATGCATCAAGTAAGACTTAACTCAAATTTAGTCTTCACAAATGTAAATAATATATAATATGATAGAGAGCCTCTGATGAAAAAAGAGGAATTGCTTTGCAGTACATTTTGTACAAACATATCTATATTCACTGTGGATTGCACCTACTCTATATATCACACTAGAACACAGGGTCATGTTCAAGAGTAAAGCCACAGAGCTGTCAACTGTGCCTCCCACTGAACAGGAAACAAGCATTATGCAGAGATATTTTTCTTTCTATGTTACGGCTTATCACATCCTCCTACTCTTTTCAATCAACTGCTATCAGATTGAAAACATCAGATTCAGATTGAAGCCGTTTGTAGTGTTTTCATCAAAGAAGTAACTGAAAATAAAGTATTTCGTGGTCAGTTTAAGAGCTCTCCTAGTGGTTTGTATGAAAACAAATGAAACATCATGCACGTAAGGAATACATGACAGTGACACTGGTAATGTTGATGGTGATAATGATAGTGACGACATCTTCTGAAAATCAGTCAAACGATGGGCATCCCCACTCCCACACACACACACACAGCCAGCTTTCTGAGATTTGTATCATGCAGGGTTACAGAGAGGTAAGGGGGTGTGAGAACTCCAAAATCTCATGGTACCCAAGAGAGCCACTGCCTACGTCTGGTTGTGATGTATTTTGAGAGAGCCAACAAGGTTAATAGTATATAGATGACTGTATATATCATATAATATCGTGACATTTTTATCATTCACCTTGACAGCAGAACTGTGTCAAAAAAAGAGAGTTAACAGCCATGCTAGCAGCTCTGTGAGACTCTGTTTGTGCTTTGGGCTGAATGCTACAATCATGTTAGCATGCTGAAATATGCTACGATGCTAATGTTTCGCAGGTGTACAGTAAGCCTATGTTTACCATGTTCACTGTAGGTAGTTTATCAAGATAGCATGCTAACATTTGCTAATTAGCACACAATGCAAAGTTAATCTGATGTAATGATTGCTATTCATCCTGAGAGAGACTTTATTTAACAAATTTAATGGCAATCCAGTGACCCAGTCAATGGGTTTTTTGAACGGGGTTTTTGGTTAGCTGCATGAAATATGACTTTCACGTTCTGCGCTACGACATAAAATGTCAGTAAATTCCCCACTTGTGAATTTTAAAGCTTTTATATGGTTGCTAATAATTTGATAATGAGACTACAGGAGGATATTAAATGTCTGGAAACAGTGTGAAACATATAGTCTGGCTCTGTTCAAAGGAAACATAATCAACCATTACAGCTCACCAATTAGCAAGTTCAAAAGTCACTTTATTGTCAGTTCTGCTACATGTGTACACATACAGAGAACTGAAATTGCTTTTCTCTCAGAACCCTCGTTTAAAAATAATATACATCACTGAGACAAAGGAGGTTGAGTTGAGAAAGACGTGGGGTAAACTGAGGAGATGTATAGTTGTATGCCCCTTATCTCAATTATGTCTCGGTTATTTTGCAGGAGAATTTAATTGAGACATTATTGAGATCAGGGCCATACAACTATGATATCTCCTCAGTTTATTCCACTTCTCAAGTATTGCTCAAATGGTTTTCTCAACCTCCTTTGTCTTAGTGATGTCTTGTCTCTTTTTAGCTTATCTCTTGCTCCTAAGGAGAAGTAATTCCTACCGGTATACACAAGCTATATACAGAATAGAAATAAAATAAGCTAAAAAAATATACAGACTAAACATATAAAAGACAAAATATACAGGCTGAATCGTGCAAATGGTTGTAAAGTGTCTTAGTGTCCGAAGTGCAGTTCCTGACAGCCTGGTGGAAGAAGCTGTCTTTAAGTCTGCTGGTCCTGGCCCTCAGACTCCTCAGTCTCCTCGCTGATGGCCGCAGACTGAAGGGGTTGAGTTTCATGTCTCTTTTTTGTGATATATAGGTGGTTTAGTGGTTAGCACTCTTGCCTCACAGCAACCGGGTCACCGGTTCAACCTTGGAGCAGCTCTTCTGTGTAGAGCTCATGTTCTCCCCATGTCAGCGTGGGTTCTCTCCGGGTAGTCCGGCTTCCTCCTACAGTCCAAAAACATGCACTTAGGTTTAATTTGTGACTCTAAATCGCCTTTAGGTGTTAATGAGAGCGGGAATGTCTGTCCTAGCAATAGTCTGGTGTGTCCCGCCTCTCGCCCAATGTTAGCTGGTTTCAGCTCCAGCCCCCCGCGACCTGAGTGCGGATAAGTGGTTAAGGATAATGAATGAATTGGGGCATCCCAGTGGCCCACACCGGTAGAGCGCTGACCATGTATGCGGTGTGCTGCGGTGGAGCCGGGTTCGAATCCGGCCTGAGCTCCCTTTGCCGCATGTCTTCCCCTCTATCACCCCCTTTCAATCTCTCACTATCAATAAAGCAACAAAATGCCAAAAAATAATCTTTAAAAAAAAGGATAATGAATGAATGAATATGATATATAATCTTTATATTCATGCTCATGTTTTATTTTGGTTTTGGTTGTGGATATTTTAAATTCAAGTAATCCCTTGAGACCAAATTCGAATGAAACTTCAACAGAGCAAATCTGCTCACAATGAAATGTGATCCAAACCTGCAACCTCGAATCCCAAAAAGTTGGGATGCTGTGTATAATTAGGAATTCACAGGTTATATTCACATCAAATGTATATCACATTCTGTTTTAGTGACATTTTAGACAGCACCCCAGCAGATTGTGTCGCATGCAGCAGTTAGGCAGCAACATAATGTGTGTGATGTTTCTAATGTGTAAAGATTTTTGCCATTTCATGTGCAGAGGCCTGTGGCAAGCTTGAGGTGTTTTTTTCATGACATGGACGTGTGAATCCTGTCACAAACACAACCCCACCCAAAACATCCCTGCCCATGGGCATGTGTTTGTACATTGCAAATGAAGAGGTGTGAAGCCACAGGCTTTCTGCAGCAGAACTCCGTAACCGAGGGTGTTGATCGTATATCGGCCCCATATGTAATGTAGAACTTTCAACACCACAGCCCTGCTGTCTAATTTTAAAAGATATTTCCCTGAAAAAGAGATATAAAAAGCCCCATCCGTTACTTTTGCAG